>NC_142618.1:11532507-11841525 GCF_059453375.1 Lepisosteus platostomus | reverse complement strand
TTATACCTGCTTGGTAATGTAGCTGCTTTACTTGTAACATGCTTATTTGCATGCTTATTTCAAACAGAGGTGGTGCTGCTTTATAGTTCAGTGGTTCTTCTGTGTGTTCCCACCATGCGCATTCATTGCAAAATGAAATATTCTGTCATAATGAACAACATCACATCATCAATCTTAGTACATATTTGTCATTTGAGAAATCATTATTACAAGGGTTTCTGAGGGGATTCTAATATCGACGTTTTTTTATACCAACTTTTTATATCAACTTTTATTCATTTTATTTTTTGAGTACTTATCCATCCTTCCATTTTCCAACTGCTTCTTCCAATTGAGGGTCAACGGGGATACAGAGCCTGTCCTGGCAAGCAATGCATGCAAGGCTTGGTACTCCCTGAAGGGAACACCAATCCATTTCAGGGCAGAGAGTCACGAAATCACACTCACTCTCACTCTCACTCTCACTCTCACTCTCACACTCACACTCACTCTCACTCTCACACTCACTCTCACACTCACTCTCACACTCACACTCACTCTCACTCTCACTCTCACGCTCACGCTCACGCTCACGCTCACACTCACACTCACACTCACTCTCTCACACTCACACACACACACACACACACCAGGGCCATACTTGCACCAGGGAGAAGTTTCCCAGAAGCCAATTAACCTACCAGCTTGTCTGTGGGCTATGAGGGGAAAAAGTGAATGTGGCTAGCTGTGGGAATGTTAGTGTAGCCATGCTGCCTAGATCCCCCTTCACTATTGTAAGTATTGAGCCAGGGAGTTGTTGCAGGGCTGTAAATGGGGTGCAAGAGAGGTGTGTGAGCCCTCCTCCCCAGTTTCTTTTATACACTCAGAGGATGTCTGGGATGGATTGAAAAGTTGACATGTGATGATAATACCCCAAAAGGAAATCCAAGGCAGAGCATACCAGAATGTCTTTTAGGCAAGATTAACAGACTTTAATTAACAAGATATGAAAATTTTTTTCAGTACTGTATTAGAGGAACCATAAGAAATGCATTTAAGATATTTTAAAAGTTTTTTAAAGGAATTAATCACATGATATTTTACTGAACTGAGCATTTTCCGTGCAATTTGACCACTAATTGGACTCCTCATTCTCAGTGTGAGTGCTCATTTATCCTTGCTTTTTTAGTATTGATGGTCCTTAATGAGATAATCGTATATCCACCTCAGAAAACCTTAAACATATTTGAAGCATCAGGCAATACTCACTAGTTCATTAATAAGTATATCAAACCTTTAAATTGAAACCCTTCTAAAAATAATTCCACTTTTGTGGTTTAAATTAAGTTTGTCATTTTAACATTCAGACCGCAGACGTGACCTGGGTTAGCCCAAGATCATTTGAATCTTCTCTTCCATGGGGGGAGAAGGAGGATAACTCCACTGCTAGTCATACTGGCTTATTCCTCCCATCAACAGTTTCCTGGGGCAAGCCGGGATCTTGCACTACACTCTTCACCCTGTTACCACCTTGTCGGTCTGCCTTTAGTTTGGAGGGACAGCAAAAGTCTTTAAAGCATCTTTTGAAATTTTCATCCAGAAATGCATAAAGAATGGGGTTGAGGCTACTGTTGGTGTATCCAAGGGCCACACAGAAAAAATAGGCTCCCATCAAAGAGGTGGTTTCTGGAACATTAGTGAGGGCTTTGACGAGGATGAAAATGTGAATAGGAGTCCAGCAGATGATAAAAACTGCCACCACCACCAGCACGAGTTTTGTGATGCGACGCAGATTCCGATCCTTCTCCCTGGAGCCGGACAGGAGTCGAACGCTCTTCAGACGGAGTATCATTAAGGTGTAGCACACAGTGATGATGAGAACAGGCACAATAAAGGCGAAAATAAAGACACAGATCTTCATTAGAGTGTCCCAGTATACGTAGGGGTCTGGAAACTGCAAAGCACATTCTGTAGTACCTATGAAATGTATATAAAAATACAATGGGAATTATAATGCATTCTGTACATAAAATTTCCACTTATTTGAATCTTTATAGGGATAGTGCACAACACGAAGTATTACATGGAGATGGTATGTGAAAAATGATTTTCAGTGTTTAAAACAGAAAAAATAATCAAAATCTGTGACATAAACAAAAAAGTCTAAATGATTAAAATATTGTTTGTTCCAGGAAATTTTAAATAAACACAACTGGTATAGAAAGAACAGTTTTTGGAATACTTTACTGCATTGTTAAATAGCACACACTATTGAAAACAATATTTAGTTTTTTAATTAATCATATTCTAGGTATTGTCAAATCTTTATTAGAACTGAAATTATGGTAGTTCTTATTTCTATCTTTTAACTCTATATATCTGGTCTTAATTCATCTATTGTATGGTTAAGTATTGTCAGCCATCACAGAGCTTATGTTAAATTAGTAGTAAGTAGTTATATTGTATGGTTCAAATCTAGTGGTTTAAGCAATGGATAACTTGGCATTCTATTTATTGTGAAAACAATTTGTTAATGCAAAAATTACCATTACCATACCATTGTCTAATGATTAAATTAATTCTGTATTGTATTTATCACACTGGAAAAACTGTGGTTAAAATTCTACAACGCATTATTTTTGTCTTAGATTAATAAATGTTCATGGTGATTTTGGAAGAGAAAAAGAGATAAAATAATGAAGTATACCATCCAGTACAGTTCAAGTATACCAGTACAATACAGTTCTGCTATGTGAGCACAGTGTCAGACAAAACTCTTCTCATACATTGTTCAAAATAAAGGTACTTCTTTTTATAAAATAAGGACTGGTCCAACACTTTTTCCAAACTACATATCATTTTAAAGTGGGAACACTGACTTACCTATAGGGATATGGTACAGTACATTGCAAATTAAAATAATTAAAACTTAAATACTGAATTTTACAGCTTATCTATTTAGTGGTAAAGTAATTTGAAAACCATAGTTACAGTATTTAGTACTGATCCAACATCACCCTGTTTCATGGTGTGATTCACCATATAATTGACATGAAAGGCAGAGTCAAATTATCAGTAAATTTAATTATACAGATAGCTTTATTAGAACAAAAAAATAATAAAAAATAAATGAAAAGGATTAAAAAGTTTAAGAGTGAATACAAATCATAAATGTAGGACTTCAGTATTACTCTGTACTCTATCTTCATGAGTCTTACCATTCAGTACCCATGAGAAATTAGGTTCATCCAAATGCAATGAAAGCTTACTTATCTATCAAATGCACACATCAATAAATTAGAACCAGGTGCAGCTCTACAGAAACATTTAAAAGATAAGATCCTAAATAATATGAGGTACTGAATATGAAAAGTACTGCAAACTTTTATCTAAATCCACTGAGAGAAAAAGCTTGACAGAGTATGGGGACTAAACCAGAATCACATAATTGTAATGCTTCAGCCATCACCCGGAACAATTGGTGATAACACAATGATAGAAAGCCTGTTAACAAGAAAAAATGATGCTATCAGTGATTGCAAAATATCTAAGTTTCTTTTTTTAAGAGAACTTCAACAGTGAATTTCAACAATCAGTGCAGTTTACGTGAAGCTGTTTATTAGAGCTCTATGGTAGGGTTCCCATTAACCAGTGAACTAAAGAGAATTCTGGGATTGGGGATAAGGCTTGAGCAAGTCTGATGGAATAAAATCACTGTCTATCTGTAATATGGTCTATAACGCACTGGCCTACCTGGATTCCCCTTTTGTTTCCGACTTAACTGGTTTCCTTAAGCCTGAACAAGCAGGTAAAATTGCTCAATCCACAGGAGAGCTCCCACCTCTTTCCCAATGGAACCCTGGTTCCTTGAAGAGTGAACTTGCTGTTGGTAGGTATTCATATGAACTACCAAAGGGAAAGACCATATGGTATACCTATTTTGTTTAACCCCAAGTCGACGGGCTGACTGAAATTCATTGGATGCCCTAACTACTGTAAAGGCACCTTCTCCTGTGTTGTTTACCTATTTATAGAGAAACCTAATGAAAACTATCTGCATTAGATTCCTCTCCTGAAACCGCATGTGAGAAACAGATGATAAGTTTACTTTAACAATAGAATGGAAGGCTAGAAGGAAACATGAAATTCATTTCAGAGCAATTATTTTCACAGAAATAAAACACTTAAGTTAAGTTGTTACTCACCATCCTTAGTCTGAGTGCTTCCCAGTACCAGAGCAGGAATGCCAGCCGCCGAGGAGAGTATCCAGATACAGATGTTGATCATCTTTGCCTTTACTGGAGTGCGGAAATCAAGGGCCTTGACAGGGTGGCAGACAGCGATGTACCGATCAACGCTCATCATGGTCAGTGTGAAAATACTGGTGAACATGTTGTAATAATCGATTGATATAAACACTTTGCAGACCACTTCTCCAAAAGGCCATGATCCGAGCAAATAATCGGTATTCTGGAAAGGCATTGTGGTGGTAACCAGAGCATCTGCCACTGCTAAATTAAAAATGTAAATGTTGGTTGCAGTCTTCATCTTTGTGTATCTAGAGAAGGAAGATTTACGTAATTAGTGAGACAGAAGCTAAAAAACAAATAAATAGCAAATTAATTATTTTTCCTCTATTAATTCTACAAATTATTTTTTTCTCTATGTAAAACATTAAGCAGGCTGTCTATCTGCATTGCTCTTCTAAGAGAGCAATGCAATGCAAGAATATTTATTTTATATACGAATACAGATGATTGTGGAGGAAAAGTGTTTATAGTGGTTAATTTCAAAATTAATAATATTTAGAATGAGCATTTCATCCCACAATGATCCCAAAGCATTTCACAAATCATTTATAGCAAAGTCTCTATTGTAACTCTGCTATAACCCTATAAGCGGATTATAAGGAGCACTTCGTCAAACTAGATAAATATTTAAAATGGAACCAACTGGGGACATGACCAGTACGTGTGGGTAAGATTAGCAGAAGCCTGCTTCCGTCTATTGCATCTTGGGTCAAAATCAAGATACAGCCTTGTGAAAAGTACGTATACCCTCTTAATATTTTATAGTTTAACATATTTATTTGACCTTCACATTGTCCTCATCCAGTCCTAATAGTAGATAAAACCAACCTCTTTTGGAAAATAATACATACAAATTCTGCTTGGTCATTATTTACTTTAAAGAAAATAGCCAGCACTGGGAGTACAGACTCTCAAGTAACATTAGAAACATTCATATTTAAACCCCGTGTGTGAACAGGATCAATGGTATATATATACCTTTGTACCTGATGTACCTGTCTTAAGTGTTGTTGAACCAAAGGGTTTGAACTATAATGAGAAAGCAGTATATAATCCGATCATTTAGAAGGGATGTGACAGATGCCGCACTTAGATAAGGGGCTCCAGGGATCTGAACACATAAAAACAATGGTAATGTTTTCAAGGTAAAATAGGCTTTAGTGCAGAATTAATAAGTCTTACACACCAAGGACTCATGGTATGTATGAGATAAGCCTCCTTATCTACCTCTAAACTCTTATAGCAGGTTGACTGCTGCCTAAACCCAACCCTGACTAACATGGGAAAATCCAATTTCTTCACTAACACATCATAAATCACCCCATGTAAGAATGTGGAATCTAACCATTCACCAGCAGTACATTAATTACCTAATAAACGTCAAGGGAATCTTTTTACAATACTTAAACGCCTTTAGTGGACTCTAATGGCAGATCGTACTGTATGTCATTAAAGACCGGCTAGCCACAAGGGCAAAAAAGAACAGAGCCCTGTCCAATGCCACAATGCAGAATGAAAATTATTGATGTGTACTGAAAACAAAGGAAAGGAATGTGATAATTTAATCAATGATACAAGTACTGGGCCAAATCCAAAATTCTTCTAAATTTGAAGTGATGCAATCTACTCTGTTAAAGTCCTTCTCAGCGTCTAAGCAAAATAGGATTTCAATATGAAAATATATATAAATTTGAATAATCTTTCTAAAAATAAATATAGAAAGAGTATGTCTACCTTTACCTCTGCCTGTCAGGTCATGCAAAATTACTGTCTGGTTATATGAAATTATTGTAGGGAAAAGTATTTCTGACAAAAATACTAGATTGTTTCCAAAAATCTTAATATCTAAATTTAAAGGTGAAATAGGGCTGTATGAAACACATAAAAGAGTGTATGTTGCCCAAGCAAAACTGAAATTCTTGTGGTTTAAAGAAGTCCATTTGAAAATATTTAGTAAAAGTCCAGCAATGGCCATTACACTGAGGACAACATATATAATTCAATTAAACAACCAAGAGGACCTGGGGATTTACCATTTTGCATGGCTTTGATGGCTTTGATAATGTCACATAATTACAGTGGTGCTTCCCAGTCTGCTCTAGACTGAAGATCACTCCAAGGTTGTTTTTCGGATCTGTTATCTAGTTTAGATTGATCCATAGTCCTTAAATCAGATTATGTGGATAATTCAGTGATCAGGAGAGAAGCAGCATTCAGTCATAGTCAGAGATCTAGAAGTTTGTCACCATATTCTTTTGTGGCACGTTGGGATCTCTGAAATTTGTTCAATATTTTTGAAAGAAAGATTACATTTTTGGTAAGTCTACCTTTGTGGTGGTTAGTCTTAGGAGCCATTATCAATCAGCAGAATCCAATCAGTCAATTAGGGAAAGTCTTGCTGCACAGCGTTTACCTGACCGGTATATAAGATTATCTTACAATTCATATATTCCTTAACACCTACAGTAAGTTAGCTACAGTATATGATGCAAGGTAGATATTTGTTTTTCCTTATTCCATCCCAATACTGTCTCAAAGGTGCACTACCCCCTAGTAAATTATAGGATGTTTGTAAGGGTCCAGATGATCTCAATCGCTCCTAGTTTCCTGAAGATGTCAGTCTGGTGCATGACCAGTACCAGCTGTGCATTGTCAAATCAAGACTTTCACCAAGTCAGGAACATGTTGCTTTCAGTGAAAAGTTGAAACAAATCAACCACCTAAAACTTACTGTTAAAGTGGAAGTGTACAAAGCATTCTTCATCAGCAGTCCTTCATACAATTACATCACAAAAAAGATCTAGTCTGGAATTGACACACAGTTGGAGTACTGTATATAATTAACTATATAATACAGTATTAACATGGAATTCAGATATAATTTTAAATACCTATTAAACACAATTTAACATTATTTTATTGATATTGAACAGTAAAATCTGTTGTATATTGAATATGTTGTTTGATTACAACTCGGTAATATCTTTCAAATATCATAGTATCTTTCAAAAAATCTGTTGAGGAAAAGTTGAGGACTTTGTATTATTTGTGCAATAGGCAATGTAAAATGCATCTGTTCCACTGTCATATACTGGAGCCAGTGTAAATCACCAGCTGTAAAAAAATGCTACAAGCACAGAATGCAGTGTAGACTAAGCATAAAGTGCTATTACATGAAAGAGGAAGTGAAGTGTAGACTAATTTACAAAACTTAAGTTTTTTTGTCTACTTTTTTCAAAATGTTGAAACTCTAACTGGATGTAACACAAAAGGTTACTGGATCTGTGATCTTCAGTAAAAACTAATGTTGGTATGTTTCAGTAAGCATAGTTTACAAACATAAACCTTTTGGTTCCAGCTACAGTATGACATTATATAAAAACAAGAGGGGTACACTGCTAATCCAAGAATCCAATTTTGTCTGCTATCAGGTAAATGTCAAGCCTTGAGAATTTGTTATAAGCAGATATATTGTTTGGAGGATTTTGTTTTGACAAAAGCTTGTTCCAAGAAAACATGGAACATCTATTGAGAAAGTCTAATGAAACCTTCCTCTTTTTTCTTAAAAAACACAGCAAATATTCAAAAAGAGGCTTTTTACTGTATGTTTCAGTTCAGTCTAAAATGTTACTACTGTGTCAGTAACCAGCATCATATATAAAATGTGGTCTAAAGCATTCTACAGATCCAACATAACTGCTCTGGACTTGTATTCCATAATGTAAGCAAACATTTGTTTTTGTTTGCATAGATGCTGAAAATGATTAATTTACCTCTCACTGTGTAACTCTCCATGGCCCATTAGTTTAAGTATGTCCAATTGTTTTTTTACCTACAGTATATGAACTGCTTTTACTAATATTTGAATTTAATTTGCCAGGTACTGTACAGTATCTGCTCAATTCTGAATCATATCCTCATCTTCCTATGTGCACCTAACTCTATGTTGTTGCTTGCTCTTCCCCTGATCTGTGTATCAGCAGAAAGTCTAGCTGGCTAATGACGGTATCTTTCATATGAAGAAAGAAGAGCAGTAGTCCTAGGGGAATCAGTCAGGGGAATCACTATGCCCAACTGAAATTCCTCTTTTCCATATACCCTTTTTATCCTACACTATACAGAATGTCAATTTGAGTTTATTTATGAGGCACACCATTTATTCCCAAAGCTTTTAGTTTAAGAATGAGCTACGTGTTGGGAACCTTGTCTATCATTTTCTGACAACCCAGATACACAAGGTAATAGGACCTACAGTATATGTGTCCATACATTTTTTGGGTTATTCAAAAAATCTAAATTCTTTAAGCAAGATGTTGCTGAGGAGAATACTTTGCCTACCTACTATAAGTTTCCAATAACAGCATTACTGCATTATTATCTAACTTGTTCCTGTATTTTAGGATAAGCCTGTTAAATCGATTTACCTGTAATTAGCTGTTACAATACATTCTCCAATACATTACATTTTTGTACATTGATCTCATATAACTTCAGCTCCCCTGGAATTTCTCTAGCTTTCATTGATTAGCAGAAAAATTCTTGTTTATAACCTCATTGATTTCTTTTCTAACCTTAGGATATGGATATGGAATTTCTTCATTTCCTGTGTTTATTTTAACATGACATATCCATCCAGAAAAAAGAAATCATCAGCCATTGCCTCTTAATTAAATGCTAACTTTACTTTACAGGATGTTATTATCCTTATAAACTATACTATAATTTTAAATTGTAGCCATCCGTTTACTAACCACTTCCTCAAATTCATGGTTGTGGGGAAGCAAAGCCTCTCCCAGCAAACACTGGGAGGAAGACACCAGTCTATCTCAGGGCAGAGACAGAGACTCAAACACAGACACACTCACACCAAGGTCCTGTTTTCCCAGAAGCCAATTAACATACATACTAGTATGTTTTGTGGCTGTGGGAGGTAACTTGAGAACCCACGTGAACATGGGGAGAACATATAAACTCCACAACACATGATAGCAGTCCAGGTCCAGAACTTTAACCTGAAACCCGACCCCTAGAGTGGCAAGGCAGGAAAGCTAACTACTGTGCCACCATGCCGTTAAAACTTGATATCATGACCAATAATGAACTTCAGGTGACGCTGTACATCCCAGGAATTTGAGCAGAAATGGGTTGATATACAGATATAGTATGCTTCCTAATGCATCGTTGCACAAACAAAACAATTTTCTTCTTTTGCAAGACTGTTACTGTATATAAGCATCATAAGGGATCAAAAGTTATTACTTTATCAGAGAAGGCTTTTAGAATAATAAAGTATACATAATTTGTTAAATTGTTTGTGCCATTTTGATTAATTGATCATTCATGTCCTGTGTGACACAATTGAGTGATTTTGATGCATAAGCACTAATTCACCTCTTTAATAAAACAGCTGACTGGGAATATTGCTGATGGGGTGATGTAACCTATTGAATGTCTCACCCACTGGAAAAACTAGAGAGATACCTATATGCCCTGCTTATCAAGAGAACCACTCCTTTGTGCCAACATCTGGTTCATTGGAGGCTAAGATGGGACTAAGTCAGGACTAAGTTACTCATGGTCTGGGATGTTCAGAGCCAGCAAATTCTAACTTGGCAACACTTTACAGCTAAACATAGTCTTACAACGAGTCTGTCAATGATAGGTCATTACTCCTTGCAAAGACCTACACATCATCTTGCTCGGTATTTGTGACCTTTTCTGCACTGCCAGTCTCCCAGAAACTCCCACATCAGCAGTTCAATCTTCACATCAGCAGTTCAACTGTGAAGAGGTGGTAGTGTCATCAACTGCAGGCCAGATGGTTACACAGGGACTCATGCACAATAATACAATAATTGATTTAGTATTTAGTAATTGATTTAGTATGTGTAACAACCAATCAATAGGGTCATTCACATATGATGCTCGGGGCAGGAGTATTTGTCACTACTCTATTTGTCAGAACTCTATTTGTAATGATTAATGGCAACCTGACTGTACGATACTTGTCCTAGGACCTTCCTGCAATTTAGAATTTCTAAATTCTAAAATGACGACTTGTACCAACTCAATGCATGTTCTCATGCTGCCCTTATAATAACAGCTGTCTTGTGAGATGCGAATGAGAATGTGATAGTTATGCTGTGGGTTCTCACCAGACCTGAGCCACATCAAAAATATGCAGCTGGGAATATGTGTAGCATTTAGTGCTCAGAGACCAGTGGACAGGCTCTATGATAGGAATGGGACAAAATCCCACAACACAGCATCTGCAACTTATTGCAAAGCACGAAGTGCAGTTGTACAGCTTGTATCACTTCCAAAGGTGGTCACAGATGCCGCTAGTCTGTGACTCACAGTACGTACATTGTTGATCAAGCCTATTGATGACAAATGTTAATCAGCATAATCAGTGAAAATATCAATGCCATCTGTTCAATAAAATGTCAGTGCACCTGTTACAAAAATGATACTGTCATTTTCCTGATAATAAAATGTGAATTTGTTGCAGTTATAAAAGATAAACCCATTTTGATTCTCGATATATTCTAAAAAATACATTTATATAGACATACAGAAGTATAATTGTGTAAATAAATAAACTACATGAAGCATAACATTTAGCATTATTTCTCGCTTATTTCTCCCTATTTCTCAAAAAGAGTAGGGGTGTCCTGGACAAATTTCCCATGGGTCCTTACCAATCATGGCCTCCTAATAATCCCCATCTATGAATTGGCTTCATTACTCTGCTCTCCTCCCCACTGAGAGCTGATGTGTGGTGAGCGTTCTGGTGCACTATGGCTGCTGTCACATCATCCAGGTGGATGCTGTACATTGGTGGTGGTGGAGGGGAGTCACTGTTACCTGTAAAGCGCTTTGAGTGGAGTGTCCAGAAAAGCGCTATATAAGTGTAAGCAATTATTATTATTATTATTGCTTTATTTATCATATCTACTTCATCTTCCTATTAGAGTTTATAAGAGTATGGGCAATATTAATTCACACTATATAGAAACAAGAAATATAATCCATCCATCCAATTTCTAACCAATTAATTCCAGCCAATTAACTCACCCATATGCCTTTGCACTGTAGGAGAAAAACCCACATGGATGCACAGAGAACATACAAACTTCATGCAAATGATAATCCAGGTCCAAACTCAGTAGATTCTCACCACATATCCTGAAACCTGTAGTTGTATTTTTTTCCTGTTTTGTGAAGGTTTGTGGCCTTTTCAGCGGCTTAAGAATTTAAAATTAATCTGTTTTTCTCCAAGGCTGTTAAGGTATCCATACAGTACATAAACGTATGGAAGTTGCTTTAAAGACAAGCAAAAAAATACACAGTAATGCCTACACAAGCTCCACTATATTAAATCCAGCATTTTTGTTGGGGGAGGGTTCCCATGTGCTTTAAACTTAAAAACCAGATATATCAAAAAAATCCCCCATCTCTTCTAATGTATGAACACATTTGGTAGCCACATCTCCCTCCCAGCTCTAGTGAATGTCTTATTCTTACTGAACAAAAAGCTAGTAGAATGTTAATCATGCATGAATCATAATGCTTCTATCAACTTGACTTTAACAAGAAACAAAATAATAATAATAATTCAAATACCATAAACATTCAGAATATTTTACTTCAAAATCGATACATGAGATTGTACAGTATTTTGTTTTTGAAAATATCATGAGCTCAAGCCTCTTGGGAATTTCAGGAGCAATGGCAGCACTGACATAAGGAGGTGACCTAACCTGTAAGCATCTATGATATCACTTCCCAAAAAGCTAAAAATACCAAAGTAAGACCTTCTCTTCCATGCATTCATTTTTTTAAATCCCTCCTCCACCCCATAACCACCTTTGCTACAACCCTCTGTTTGATTCCTTACTCTGCAGGGGGTCCTAACTTCGTTGTTCTGATACTAGGTGGTTGGCCCACGGTGATTCAATAAACACATTTTTTGTTGAGTGCTGTTATTGCTAGTGAAATGTGACAATAATTTTAAATGGTCAGGTCAAGATAGTATTTTTTTAAACTGATACAAAGACTTCAATACTTTTCTGTTTTTAAACCCTACTCAAATGAAATGAATGAGACTGAGTGGAAGGTAAAAAAATATTTCAATTGCCGTGTCTTTGGCATGATTATATTGCTAAAACCGAATGACAGAATTATTGCTGTATGGCTATTGTATGTCTATGCAATGAATTGCCAACAATACATGCCCTCTGTTGAATGTACAATAAAAGAATTACAGTACTGTATGTGAAAGCTCAGGGAAAGCAGGAATATATGCCTATTGGAATGTTCTTTATAAGTAATGCTGGCTTTGTATATGAATAAGTATGAAGTACAAAAAAATGAAAATCAACTGTTTTGAACAACACAAATGCAATTTAAAATCATAATAATAATTAAAAAAACTGATTACTGGTAAAAATGAGATATACTGTAGCATGATTCCTTGGTTAAAGAATACAAAGTACCTGCTGACATGTTCTTGGTACCAAACCTGGCAAACCCTTTAGTACACATGCCCTATGCAAAGTACCCATACCATTGAGAGAAAAAAGATCTCAGAATGTCAGAACATCAGAATACCTTAAAAGAACAGAAATATCCAAAGGATAATACATTACAGTCTTCGTCATGTTCATGCATTCTGGGATCCAACAGTGCTTTAAAACTGTACTCCTGGTCAAATAAGACTGTTTTGCTCTAAAATAATATACTGTCCCCATCATTTTTCTCATATTGCAGGAAATTTTCTTTCAGAAAGGCTTTCAAACAAAAGTTAATCATCCAATCAAAACAATCACACACAAACTCTTGCGGGGATTCTCCAAATGGACAGTTGTGAAGCACCCGGAAGGATCAAATAATCAGATTTTTATGAAGCTGGTTTATTTTGAAATTCAGTATGTCCATCTACTGTATGCATCCTCTAAAAGACGCTTATTACTGGTAAGAGTCATGGTGAGTGGAGCAGTTAGGAGAAAATGACTTCTCTCACTGCACTATTACCTAGTCTGGTATTAAGGAGTGATAATGGAAGGATCAATCAAAAAAGTATAATAGTATGAATTGAAGAAAGTGGATTCATGCTGTTCTCACATAAGATAAAAGGGAATGGGTTTAAGGACAAAAGGTGGGACTGTACTACTGTACAAAGTACTACATTCCACTGAGTTTTTATAATTCGGCATTTTTAATTGTGCATAGCTGGTACAGTAAATCACGCGTGCTTCACGTTTTGCTTCATTTATTTGCTCAGGTACTCTCAGGTTGCTTAGGGATAGTTTATGGACAACCATTTTCAAGTCTTTCCATAGATTCTCAATTGGATTTAATTCAGGACTGATCACTGTCTTGCTGAAAGATGTTTTTGTAACCAAGTTTTAGGTGTTCATTACCTTTTTTACCTTCAGTACCTTCATTACCTTTAAAGGTCCTCCTTGTCTTATTCTATCTAGTTCGAAGGCCAGATTATACACGTCCATGGTGGACTTTTAGACATGGCACCAGAGATAACATTATTACACTTTAAAAAATTGTGATGGGGAATATAAAGACTAAGTAGTGTGGACCTTGGTTTAATGTCTCATTTGAAGGATGACACATCAGTGTGTGATTCCTGCTACTTACTGGTCTACTAATATGACTTGCAGCATATAGTGTACATAGTTCCTTTTCTTTAATGGTTAATTTAGCAAACACAACAAATTTACTAAAGCAGAAATATTGGTGCAGTGAAGTGAAATATTCATAAGTGTAATTTTCTATATGCATGAAAACATGTATGCAAAATAATATCCAGCAATAAAAGATGACATTCTATTGTTTTCTCTCACATTAAACTGAAACACAAATTCCATGGTGACCATAAAATAACAGCCAAAAAGAATGCAGAAAAATGTACAGAGTGCAAGGGTGAAAGTATCTTAATTCACTGTTCACTGTACTGCAAAATACAATCATCAGCACTAAAAACAGAAACGCAAGATTAGAATTTGAAAAGAAGTACAAAGATGAACCACAACAGTTCTGGAACAAAGTTTCATGGACAGACAAGAGGAAGATAAATGTTTATCAAAATGACCGAAAGGCAAATGAGTGGAGAAAGAGAGAAACTGCAAATACCCAAAGCACAACACCTCATTTGTGAAGCACCATGAAGGTAATGGCATGGCTTAGGCATACACGGACGTCTCTGAAAATTGGCTCACTTTATTGAGGATGGAACTGATGATAGCAGCAGCAGAATGAATTCTGAAGTCTACAAAAACACATTGAGTGGTAACTCACCCTGCAGCAAGACAATGACCTGAAACATTCTGGCACTGAAACCAAGAAGTTTATCAGGAAGAAGTGGCAACGTTTGAAAAGTCAATCACCTGATTTGAGTCCTTTTGAATATGCATTTTACTTGCTGAAGAGGAAACTAAAGCCAGAAAACCCCACAAACTACCAACAACATTAAAGTGGCTACAGTTAAGGATTGGGAAAGCATCTCAAAGGAACATATCAAGAGTTTGATGATGTTGATGAGTAAGGAGTCTGTGACCAAGTACTAACTTTCCACTAGTTTGATTTAAGTTAATTTGTCTCAGTACTGATACTCACTAGAATAGGAGGAACAAACACAGCAAATTATATTTTTCTAACATGACTAAACATGTTTACAAACTAAAATCCAGGACTAAAAGTTGAAATTGACACATTAATATTCTTGCCTGAAATACAAATCTCTTTAATACATAGCCAAAATTACAATTTCACTTACTAATACTGATACTAATTGTACCTAATACAACTTTCACTGTATTTTTTATTTTATTTTTTCTCTACATTGGATACACAATATTTTGACAATAAAGAAATCATAATTGTTTAAAAATATATTTTACTAAAAACAACTTTATTCCATTTAAATGATTGTAGATTGATTTTTTCTAAATGTTGCATTTTTATCAAATGCAAAGTATTGTATATATCTATTTATATGAATTATTAAAATAATAAATTTGTAGGTGAGACATGTCAGTTAAAGAAAGGATCAATGTATTATGTCCATTTGTACATATGTACAGTACATATTACAACAGGATATATTTTATCCTTTAAATAGAGAGGCTACATTGTGATCAACTCTTACAGTATGTTAAACATATCTGTGACTGTTCCCCAATGCATACTGAATGTTTTTAAAAAATGAAATAAACTTTAAGAGTAAACATTTATATGATAACAGTTTTGAATAAAGGACAATTCGTGAATGTGTTGCTGTTGTTGTCTTGGAGATCTAAACAGCGGTGGAAAGGATTAATACTGAGCATACTGGAAAAAAACTACATAAATCATTTTATAATTCTTGTACCATGCAGTCCAAAGCCCTGACATTTTTAAATGATTACCTTCAGAAAAAAATATATGTCCACAATTTCCACAGTGCTTTATGTCTGTGGTATAAATATTAATTGTCTGTATGATCATCAGGTCCTGGATATAATAAGACTATGCTATAGATCCTTGTGGCGTTTATGTGCCTGGTAGTTTGCTGAATATTTATCACCTTATTACCAACAGTATTCATTTTTAATACAGTAAAAATTGTATCAGGACATCTTATTTTTGACTTCTAACAAATGAATGATGTGTGGATACTTACAGAGCTTAAACACTGTAGATAAGGGGGAAATGATCTTTCTATTCCCTTATGCTAAAAGCAGAATGATTTAAAAATGTCTTTATTTTGTCAGTTCAGAACTAACTTGATCTTAAATCTAAATGCACGCCCCTCTGATGTCCCGGAGAATTGCAGACAAGAGGCAACACTACTAAATTTGTTAGATGGCTTTCTTTAGCTTTGTTTTTTATATTTTCATGCAACACATGGAAAGATTAGTATACATTTAAGAATGAGTTTGAATGAACATAAAAACGCTACTTCAATCTGCATCCCAGTCTCAGTATACTGCATATCATCAGTACTCAAAATATATTTATTCTGATCAAGAGGCCTACTGTATTCAAATTACAATCATCAACACTAATATGAAATAGTTTTTGCTGTAAATTGATATAATAATAATCATTATTTCATTTAGTGCCTTTTAAATAGCATCTCAAAGTGCTTTAGGGTAGGTGTAAAAAAACAGTTAAAAGAAAACAGTTATAAGGATAGCAAATTACAAAATAAGCACGTATAGGAAACACAAGGGATTAGAAGTGCAGCAGAAGATACTGTACGTGGTCATTAGAAAATGGTGTAGACACAGACACTAATTAAATAAAAGTCTTTCTGAAAAGAAAGAGTCCAGATTTAAATGCACTCAGGATAGGTGACTCTCTGATATCCTTTGGGATACTGTACAATTCCAGAGCTTTGGGGTGTAGCAAGAGAAGGCCCTATCACCAGCAGAATGTAAACAAACTTGTGGGACATATAGTATGGAACACCAGAGTCAGATTATTTAAGGTTGTGATGTGGGGGCAGATAATAAGTCAGATAGGTACTGAGGTGCCAAGTCAAGTACAGTTAGACCCTTGTACGTGAAGATTTTGAAATCGACTCAAAACCTGATAGAAGCCAGTGCAAGGCTTCTGTGCAAGATGGGCATAATGTGGTCGCATGCATGCAACCTGGTCAGGATTCTGTTAAATTCTGAACATACTGTATTTGTTCAGTATGGATTTACAGTCGATACCCCAGTGAGCTGGGTGTTGCAGTAATCGATTTCTCAAAAGACGAATGTGTTGATCAGCTTTTCTGCTACAGACAAAGACAACAATAGGACATTATCTGGCTGTAGTTATAAGATAAAATAATTATATTTTTACAGTATGCTGTACATGAATCAAGTCATAATGAAATAACACCCCTACATTGTTAAATTTTGATTGAAATTCAGGCACATTGCCATCCATAGAGGGTTACTGTATCGTTTTTACTGTAGGTGATGGGAGGTGCTGAGTAGCATGACCTCAGTCTTATCACAGTTTAATTGAAGGAAATTTTAAGTAATCCAGGTTTTTATATCAGAGATGCAATTAGAAAGTGCAGAAACAGCTACTTCATTGTCAGGTTTAGTATGGGCATACATTTGAGTATCTTCAGCATAGAAATGATAATTCGGCATGTATGATTTTAATAACCTGACCAAGTGCAAATGTGTAAATGCTGAACAGCAGGGGGCCCACCATCTTCATCCACATCAAAGTCATGGGAGAGCTGGAGCCTATCCTGGCAAGCAGTGGGTGCTACGCAGGGTACACCCTGAATGGAATGCCAATCCATTGCAGGGCACACGGACTACAAAACCCACATACTCACATCAGGGCCAATTTACCAGAAAGCCAATTAACCTACCAGCCACTGATATGAGAAATCCACATTTCAAAATATCCCTATGGGTGTGGGAAATACAGTATGCACATGTGAATGATATTTAAGATTTGAAAACTTGATTGTCAATGAAATGATAAGCAATCATGAACAGACAGTAGGTAACAAATGCATGAGAGTAGCTAGACCCAATAAACCCAATAAAAAGCTGACTTTATTGTGACTAACGGGCATAAAATTCATCACGGTATGGCATGCAAAATAATGCTTCAGTAATATTTAATGGGTTAAAAGGTGAGGACAGCACCATGTATCGTGGGTGAATGTTGTCATGATCAAACTACATTAGGTATATTTGTTACAAAAGATTACACTCCCCAAATAAGTAACTACACAAACGTTCATCACATGTGATGCATTAATCACATACTGATTAGAGGGCAGCACAGTGGTGCCGTGGTTAACATTGCAGCTTCACAGTGCTGCGACCAGGGGCCCTGGGTTCAATTCTGGACCTGGTGTATTTCCATTGAGTTTGTATGTTCTCCCCATATCCATGTGGGTTTCCTCTGAGTGCTCCCGTTTCCTCCCACAATCCAAAAACAATTGACTTCTGGGAAAACCGGCCTTAGATGTGAGTGTGTGCGTATCTGTGTCTCTATGACTGGCGTCCTGCCCAGGATGTACCCCTCGGTGCTCTCATTACTTGCTGGGAAAGACTTCGGCTCCCCCGCAACCTTGAACTGGATGAAGCGGTTAGAAAAATGAATGGAAAACTGATTGACTAGGAAATTAGAGTAGGCAAGATGTAATGATTTTACTGAGGGTACAGTATGTTCTCCTGAAAAGAATTAAGCATCACTGGAGGTTAGAGCAAAATGGTTATGATTAACATCTAAAGTAGGGCTGTCTAAGACTTTTAATCATCAAATTAAAAATGTCCAAATAAGAAATAAAACTCACACCAATTCTAAGTTGCTAATAGCATCCTATTTAATATATTATTTATTACGTTTGTTAGGGTCTTATATGTTCAATATTTTGTTGCACTATTACTACAGTATAACACTATGTGGGAAATTGCAAAGGTTAAGTCCACGCTGATAAGTAGGAAAAAAAAAACGTTTCGGTTATCAAGCCTTCTTCGGGTCTTAATATTATATAGGCAAGCCCACTTACATTAAATGATAACTGATTAATAATAAACAGTAAAAATATAAAATAACAATATTGTCCTTAGAAAATCTGTTTCAGAAACGTCCATTATGTAGATTACTTGATTTATGGAAATAAATCAGTTTTCCTCATGCCAATATTATGTCATGAAAATTCACCGCAGATGAGGTCATATCAGGCGTATAGTGCAATGCAGCATAAAAAGACAGCGTCTTTTGGAGGGAGAAAATTAATGCAGAGAATCTAAATTCAACATTTTGCTAGATAGAAAAGCTAAAAGTACTACTGAACATTTATTGCAGTTCTCCGTCTTCATTTTCAGAGCTATTTTCTGTTAAAAATAACCGCTGGGTGGCTCACGTGTATTCAAAATGAAAAGGCACAGTTATAACACTGAAGTCTAAATAGGACAACTTTGGTTTCTGAGATATAAGAACTAACGTTGCGGGAGAAAAACAACTGATATAATTTGTAAAAAAAATAATTAAATATTGATTGAAATAATTATTAACATGTTAAAAATATAAATATAAATATGAATCTTACCTGATGATAACATACATGACTAGACAGTTGCCCACCAAGCCCACCACAAACACAACGGAATAAACAGCAGTAATGATGGGAATGATAGGCGACATGGTTTGATTTGCCCAGCCGTGCTCATCTGTGACATTATCTATGTCAAAATAACCAGACAGCCATGTGGAGCACTCCTCGGACGAGACAGGGAAGCAACTGTCTTCTTTAAAAATCTCCACTGGCTTCTCCATTGCTTGTGGATCTTAATAAAAGTAAGAGTAAGAAGAAGAAAAAATATTTAGAACAGTTCTTATATCATAGTCTGAAACATATATATTAAAGATAGTGCTAATTCATTGTATGTTACAAAAATAAAGTCTGTCAAAACGTTCATCGAAATACAATCTGTCAAATATGTGTTTATAAAACATAAACAAACACGTATATGGTATCTGTATTTTGGAACAAGCACAAACACAAAATCATTTTTTTTCTTACTGAAACGTCTTCTATCTAAACGACTTCACCATCATGTTCGTCTACTGTACATGTACTGTACAAAAAGGGTATTACATTACCAAAGCACATGAATGAAAAGAAAACAGAAGACGAATACTACAGATTTCTAAAAAAAATAAAATAAAGTAAGGTTTCTTGAAACATACCTGCACAATTGCAATTCCACCTTCGGTATTCTTTTGTGGTTAAAATCTGAGACCAAGCTGATATATTTGCTATTCGCTCGCAAAAGAGACTCTTGGAGACGCAAACTTTGTTGATAGTGGCTATGAAGAAGCCAGACACCTGTACTCGCAGTTTCACAGCACAGCACGGACTGTACCGCTCAGTCACTCCTCCACTCTCTCCCCCGGCTTCTGCGGCTCGGATGACATCAGAGTAGTGACAATAGCCCAGAGATCTTAACACAGGACACAGGCTACTTGGAGTAAACAAAACCAGCAGATCTGTCTGACTGCCTATTTAATCTGATAGATCGTGTTTGTTTTTGGCTCATTCCCAGTACTAGTCAAGAGTTACTGTGTTCATCAATATCATTTTTCAGATTAAAATCAGTATACAGTACATAAACGATGAATTACTGCATATGTATTTATTGCATACAGTAACTATTTAATAAAGACACAATTTAAGGCCTATAAAATATTATATATATATTAAAGTATAGAGACTGTTACGAGTTACATTATTAAATACGAGGAAATGTTTTCAGCACATCAAACAAATATAACACAAAGTGCAATTCTTTTAGTAAAACTGCCACCACCTTCACTAATAGTACTACAAATACTACGCTATTTTTACATTTTTTTCAGAATAAATATTTTTTATATTTTTTGCCTAAAATTGTTTACAGAATTATGTGGTACAGTATACGCAACAAACAAAACTCCAGTGAGTTTCACAGTGTTTCTTCAAACCAGGGAATAATTATACATTCAAACAATTACTGTAGCTGTAATGGTCATAGCCCAATTTTACAAAGTGCAGAGAATTAGAAGTTAAGACAATCTAAAATCTTCAGAAAACCTGCTTTGGGAGTACAGTATGGTATTACAGTATGTTACCTACAGTACAATGTTTAAAAACACAGCCCTATCAGGAAACTACTCAGGACCAGTACTGGTGAGGTGGTGCTGATACCACAAAGCATTCATGTTCTTACAGCTCTCTCCATTTTTCTGAACATGGATTGCCAGACTGCTTTTTTTTTTTAACGTATTGGTCTCAGAGTCTCGGTGGCAAAAATCAGGGCCAGTCAATCTAATTGATTCGAGCTGTGACCTGTCCATCAAACCTCTTCTCTCCTTTGTCTGTATTGTTTTCACTTCAATTATGTTGCACAGTTAATTTTTTTAACTTCCTGCACCTATTTGTGGAATTACAATAACTTCACATTACCAGTGCCAATTTACTGTAAGCAAAACTCGAAGCCAGTATGAGCTCTGTCACCGGGCATTTCTAAAATATCACCTAGACTACAATTTTCTTCTTCTTTTCATCTAACATGAAGGTTTTCTAAAGCTTTTTCCTCCTTTCAGTCACCTAGCTTGGCCATCTGACAATGGTTAAGAAGGTAGACTGCCACAGTATTCGATTCTGAAAGCACTTGATGTACACAATCAGGTATTAGGCCTTCTCTGATAGTTATGCTCCTTGGCAAGGTGTGCTTTGCTGGCAATAGTGCAGAACATGAATAATGCAGTCCTGTGAGTGTAGAGAAACATCAGCGCAGAACTGCTGTTGCAGAGAGTCCTGAGTTGTAATCAGTCAACTGAGCTTCCACTGGTGGTTTGTTTCTAGGCTTTTTTTCAGATCTGCTAAGCTTAATGTAAAACCTTCATTACTAATATATTAGAAATACCAAGAACCTGAATGCACCAGCTGCATGTTCTGAAAATCATCCCCCATTTCATCTGAACTCATTTTCCAGTTACTGTATGTGCCAGTGCCAGTCACGGACTGAATGGGGTAGACTGCTGGTCCTAGAGGAACACTGTCTGCCCTTTTTCATTCCAATTGAGCTCTGCATCTGTCATGTAATTGATGACTTGATTGTCAATTGATGTGTTTGCTCCTGTAGACTTTTATTTAATGTGTTTCTTTTATCAGTTCTGAGATCCATCAGATGAAATGTGATGTACTGTGATGTTCTCAAAACTATTCTCAAAGGTAATTGATTGATGAACCGTAGTAAAGGGGTGAATACTTGTGTCGTTGACATATCTTTGCAGTTTTTTCTGACATTTAACTTTTTTACCAATAGGTTTTAGTCTTAGTATTCAAGTTTCATTAAATATGTGTATGGTATTGTATACAGTACCAGTTCATTTGTATCTCACCACAATGGAACATTGTTGTAAGGGAATGCAAGATGCTGTAATTATTTTGAAGTTTCTTACAGTACATCTTCTTAGCCTGAATCTTGATTTCTGACATTTGCATTACAATAAATGAAAAACATTTTTTACCTGTAAAATATATAATTTCACTGTTAGAACTAGCAAACTAAGGGATATAAGAATGTAGGCTTGTTTAATAACAAAGTGATATGTACAATACAACACATAGCACAGACAAACATGTCACATTAACACTTTGAAGCACTTGGATCTAGAAAAAAATAAATGGTTTCCAATAAACCTTATAATCATTAATCAGCAGAGATAGCTAATGAGATTCAAAATGTTTTTCTAAAATATCTGAACATTTCATTCATATGTGTTTGTATCTGTAAATGATTAGTTACAAAAACTGATAACTCATTCATAGCATAACAGGACTTTAGATCCATTGACAATTAAGAGACACCAATTAACCTAGCTAACATCTTTCAGGGGTGAAAGAAGACTGAAACACCCAGAAAAAGACCACACTGACATGGACAGAACATGCAAAAGCTGTTAACAATATGCACTAGGCCAGTATTGGACCCAAGTCCTATAAGACAGCAGTTATAGCCACTATGCCACCATGCAATCTTATTATAATTCAATAATATAATACTTTTGAATGAGTGTGATTGAAACTAACAGTGAATGCTACACTGATACAATTCTCTTGAATCTCACATTTATCTTTTCTTTCCTTCAGATGAGATCTGCCCTTGCAGAAGTTCCTCCTTTATTCAAAAGGTGAAGCAGTTTCTTACTTCTCTAGCTGTTCTGCTGTGCGGTGGGGATGCTGGTGCCTTTTGACAGCTGTGGGTTACCCAGACGGGCGCTGCACTTCACTGGTGAAGTGGACCCACTCCTATAAGTAAAGTTCTGGATGAAAAGCACCAAAATGCTTCTGGATGAAAAGCAAATGTCAGGAATTTAAGACAGAAAAATGACAATGTAAGTACGCTTCCAATAAGTTCTTTGAGCACGTTATAAATTTCCTTAACTTTATATCTCTTAATTGGTCTTTTCAATCAAGATATGTGCATGCAAGTCTTGCATGGTTTGTGATCATTCTGATGTGACATTTATAAGCATTCAAAGTCGCGATTTATACTGTAGTTCCTGAGAGGAGCAGTCACATTTATAAATGAATAAAATAAAATTCCTAATTTTTCTATCACAATTATTCATATCTATCACAATTAATAATAGTCCCAGCCTCTTAGATTAAAAATAATTTGATCTAGTCAAATATGATTAATTTACACCTTTTTCATTGATTAACTACTGTAATACCCACTAATAACTAATTGGTAAAATGTCTGTGTTTGAAATTGATTTTTGAAGAACAAACAATTGTTATGAGATTTCTGTCCAAAGCTGATAACTGGGAGTGTGTGTTTTTCATTTCCATTAACAATGATGCTACCTTATCTTATGCTTTTTTGGCAGTTAACTGCTTTTATCTATTGACAGAATTGAGTCAATAATGACCAATCAACCATCCTTCTTAAAACACTGTGCTTCTTGGAGTCAAGAGACATGAACTATGAAGGGGTAAAAGAGACATCTGATATCAAATAAAAATCTTAATTTAAACAATGTGTTGCACTCTATATGTCTGGGATATGTTCCAGGTTACACTAAACCTTGCAAAGAAGAAGTCACTTTCTGATATTGGACGGATGAATTAAAATTACGTTTCCTGTACATAAAATTATTCTGAAGTGAAAACTTGGTCACATATCTGAATATTATATTTACAGATATTACATTATATATTATAGCAGATGCCAAAGAGAACACATTTATATTTTGGGACTCCTCAAGTGTAACAATATTTAATATGTTAAGTGCATTTTCCATTATGTAGTCTGAAACAGGACTTATTGTGATGTTGTTAATACGAGTGTTATTTTCAACTGAGCGTTGCGATTGTGATTCCATAAACTTCTCTCACTGCTGTGTTTATCAACTCCATTTTTTTGTTGTGTTATAGACTCCACTCTGCTTTGTCATGATCCTTTTGTGTTCGTTTCATTATAAAGTTCTATGGAAGCCCGTTTCCGCCAGGGAGTAAAAAAAAAACGCGCTATGGTATCTCAGAATTCCAACTTAGTATCTCAGAATTGCGATTTAGTAACTCAGAATTCCGAATTAGCATCTCAGAATTCCGACTTAGTAAGTCAGAATTCCGACTTAGCAACTCAGAATTCCGATTTAGCATCTCGAATTCCGACTTATTATCTCAGAATTCCGACTTAGCAATTCAGAATTCCGACTTAGCAACTCAGAATTCCGACATTATATCTCACATTTGTGACTTCGAAATAGCCATATTTCATTGTCTGTCCTTTTGTTATTGTAACATATTCGGGTTCTAGGGCTTGTGCCCTCGCCGCTCCCACCCTAGTTCGTGCCTCACTGCACTGGCTCGAACCTGAGACTTGCCAGCTGAGCTAAAGAAGACCTTCTTTTTTAAGTAAAAAAGGACATACTGTACAATGGAAATACGTAAAAAGTATGTTTCAGCTTTTATAATTGTGAATTCTTCTGGATGTGAAGTGCCTATTTCTGTATCTTATTTCATATTCTGTCTCCGTAAATAAAAACTATTTTTAAAAAGCCCACCGTGCACTTTTACATCCGGGTACTATGGAAGCCTCACTGGCGGAAATGGGATTCTATAAAAATTAGTGTAATTAATTTGATTTTTATCAGGGCACTGTACAAGACAAGTCTTCAGGCTTATAGATCCTATGATCCTGTACGATTCATGAAAATAGTGTAACGGAACGGCCGACATACAGGTTGTACGATCTGGTTGCAGTGTGGTGACGGCACCACCCTCCCCTGCGCATAACAGGGATGCTGGCCGCCGGGGTTAAAGAAAGTGTTCTTAAAGAAAGTGAGCCAGTGCAGCGAGGCACGAACTAGGGTGGGAGCGGCGAGGGCACATGCCCTAGAACCCGAATCCGTTACAATAACAAAAGGACAGACAATGAAATATGGTTATTTCGAAGTCGCAAATGTGAGATATAAAGTCGGAATTCTGAGTTACTAAGTAGGAATTCTGAGTTGCTAAGTCGGAATTCTGAGATGCTAAGTCGGAATTCTGAGTTACTAAGTCGGAATTCTGAGATACCATAGCGCGTTTTTTTTTTACTCCCTGGCGGAAACGGGCTTCCATAAAGTTCACCTGCCCCTTGTTCTGTTTTTTATTTCAACCTGGTGCTCTGCTTTGGAAGATGGATGCCTGGAGGCCTGCCTAGCAACAAGTCGCCCTACATCCACAGCTTGAAGTCTTAGGCTTCCTAACAGCGTCCTGACCAAGCTGAGTCTGGGGCCTGGAGCTCCTGGCCTCGTCTCTCCATTTTTAATTTCCTTGTTCCATGTCCCTGTCCCTGTCCCTGTTTTTAATTGTCTTGTCTTGGATGGATTCCCTGTTTTGGACTTAGGATTTTCTACATTGGACTGTTTTTTAGACTTGTTTTCCTTTGTTCCCCCCTTGCACCTGGATTCACTGTCGGCACCGCCCCGTTCGCCAATCCCTTCCATTCCTCACCGTGTTTTCCCCGTAGCCTTTTTCCAGTCACTTCCGGATTATACCATCTGCACAGGGTCCTAAACTACGTGTCGTTACATGTTTAACATAGAGTCTTGGTTTTTGATCCGCAATCATGGTGTAGTAAAGTAACTTTCATCTTAGTTTAGGTCTAGTCCGTGTAACTTTGCCTGTACCAGTTAGCTTCCTATCTGCTTTTAACCCTGGTAAGTGGAAGCACACCAGGGGGCATCTATAGGTCAGTGGAAAAATACAGCTCATGTCTTAAATGCAGTAAAAGGTAAGTCGAATGCCCTGTTCTGCAAATGTAAGCAATAACAAAAAACATTCTACAGTATGTCAAAAGTAGGAAGCTTGTCTGTCACTGTGTATGAAAAAAGTGCTGAGCAACGCCTTTCGGAGAGACTAGCTTCTGCAAGCTGCTCTTCCGTATGAATGCGAAATAAACAACTCATCTTTCACCTACATCAGGACTCTGTCATTTTATATGATACTACAGTAGTATCACAGCTTGGTTTGTCTTAGGCCTGTGCATTTTGTTAGTTGCTTCCCTATAAAACCTCACTTTGACTACTTACCTTTTGTCAGTTTTACCTCCTTATTTTATCAATATTTTTCATACACTTACTGTAAATGGACTCATCATTTGCACTTGATTTTGGTCTCTGGTTTCTTTATTTTATTAATGCATTCTGTTACCATTTATCTTTAACTTACAGCAAGGTGGATTTTCCAGATATGGTGTCACGAGAAAAAATGATAATGTTTTATTGTCAGCTGTTTGTCAAAAAACAGCTGCTTAGGAGGCTGTGCTGGATTCAAGAGAGTCATTAAATGAGATAAGACTGTAACAATGGAAGCAGACGTTACATCTACTGTGGCTTAACTTCCTGATGCAGGATATCCTAAGGTCAATAACTTGGTAATCCTCTGTCCTTCACTGTGGGCTTACAGAACATGATGGGTACTCTGCTTAAGTTACAGTCCCCTACTATTCAACAGGCTTGCCAACAAGATAATGCCCATGAAGAAGGAAGCAAGTCTTGAAATGGTCCTAGCTGAGCAAAGCCACAAGTTTCAGCTGTTAAAAAGTATCTAGATGCACTGGCTGAATGGTTGAATCAGATTGTGTAGAGTAAAATACTTCTGACAAGACTTGTGGAAAGCCTCTTTATCTGCCTCACTGAATATTTTTGGGGTGGCTGCCTGAATGGGGCCAATGGGCTAAGAGAGAGGAATGAGCAGCCGCCTGCTGACATAAAAATAGTCAGATTTCTTTGTTCAAGAGGGTGTTTTAATTCTGTAGGACACACTCAGAGAAGAGACTGAGGGTGTTGCTCATAAAAATAGCATGTAATCCTGCTAAATCACATCAGTTAAGGTTTAAAAATCCCAGTACTTAAGAAAACCTTGTCATTTAGCGACGCTATCAGAAGGAAATAGCATGATACATCTCGTTTACAAGTGGCTCTCAGAGAAAAATTATTTTTCTGCCACGGACATGGTGATCAAAGAAATAAAAAATTAAATTTAACTCTTTAAATAAATTCATAAGATAGCATACATGAAGCTCTATAGTTGCTAGCGGCTAATTGAACCAAAATGCTCATCCAGCCATTTTGTGAAGTAAATTGTAATTACTTCACAAATACAACCAGTTTGGTTGTTCCAGACCCCATAAAATCCTTTTTGCAAAAAGGTGCACGTTGCTGTTGATTCTGAAGAAGTCAATTGGACTGATTTTGTTAATGCCTTTCAGGATTTTAAAACTCAAACAAGCTCCTCTTGTACACTTCAGTGTTCAAGCCTAAACAGGTTTAGTTCTTTTACACTGTCAGTGTAGGATGTTCCTTTAAGCCTCTTTGTGAAGAGACAAACCAAATTTGTAAAAACAATTTAAATAAGTTTTAGGCGCATTGTACAATGTTTACATTTATTGATTTAAGTTCTGCACTTTGAAACAACTTATTTAAATATATTGTTATCTTTTTATTGCTTCCCTGCATTGTCTACAAGACATAAATGATGTATCAATATGAACACCTACTGTCTTTCTGAACAGTAGCCTCATTTATTTCACTGTTTCTCTGTTTATATTTACTGTTATTGTTTTTGCTGCCTGCATGCAACATCCTGCACTTGTCTTCTTTAAATTAATCTGTCAGGTGATTTCCCAGTCCAGAAATTGATCTGAGTTTTTTTTTTTAATTCTTTTGCAGTGTTTGCAAATCCTCCTATTTCTTTTATAATAGTCAAGACAGTTTGCAAATCCACACAAATGCACAAATGTACATTTTACTAACTGTCGCAGAATCTAAATCATCAATATAAATCATGAAGAGCTGTGGTAATATGCATCCTGAAGATGCTTCACTAATTACATCACCCCAGTTTGAGCATTCACCCATTATCTTTACCCACTGTTTCCTGTCCATTAACCAATTCCTAATCCAAGTATCTAAATTATCTTGAATTCTTACAATTCTTACCTGCTGTTTGAGAATTAATCTCTATAAACTAACTTATAAATTAGTTTTACAGGAATAATAGTTGCATTACCATGACATAAGAAAATACTTACATTTCGACGAGCATTGTAAATAATTTATATAACGATGACAATAAATATGTGGTCAGGAGAAAGAAGATTTTTAAAAGTTTTAACTTAATTTTGTTGCCCTTGAATTTAAAATGCTCATTTCTATGTTTCTGATCATGACACAAGACAAAGGCTACATCTCAACAGAAAACATTATACACTCACAGAGCAGCACGGTGGCGCATGGGTTAGCATTGCTACCTTATGGCACTAGGATCCTACAGTAGGTTAAATTCTGGACCTGGGGCAAAATCTGTGTGGAGTTTGTATATTCTCACCATGTTCACGTGGGTTTCCACCAGGTGGTTCCGGTTTCCTCCCACAGTCCAAAGACATGCTGGTAGGTTAATTGGCTTTCTGGAAAAATTGGTGTGAATAGGTGTGAGTGTCTGTGTCTTTCAGTGCCCTGCAATGGACCCATGATTTTAGTGAACAGGTATGACATACTGTATGTAAATTAGGTATGCCAATTATCTTTAAAATTACTAAGTGTGTCATGTGGTCGCAAATGTTGACAAACAAAACAAAAACAAGACTGAAGTCATGCTTATTGGTACCCCCCATCAACTTCATAAAGCCAGTCCTGTAACCCTATCTGTAGACGGCTCTGTACTTGAGCTTCAATCAAAATTGAAAAACCCTTGGGGTGATATTCGATTCTGGCTTAACATTCGACCCACATGTACAGCATACTGTCAAAACATCTTTTTTTTCACCTTAGAAATATTGCAAGACTACGCCCTATGCTATCATTAACCGTGGCTGAAAAGCTGATCAACATATTTGTATTCTCTCGAATTGACTACTGCAATGCTCTACTCCCTGGAGTATCTAAATCTACTCTGAACAAACTGCAGTATGTCCAAAATTCAGCAGCCAGAATCCTGACCAGGTCTAGTGCAAGTGTTCACATTACTCCTATCCTGGAGTCCTTGTACTGGCTTCCAGTCAAATTCCGCGTAGACTTTAAAATCCTCATGCTCACCTATAGGGCTTTACATGGCTTGGCACCTCAATACCTGTCTGAACTTTTATCGCCCTACTCCCCACCTCGCAACCTCCGCTCTGCCCTCCTTACTGTCCCCCAAGCCCGTCTACATTGTATGGGCGACAGGGCCTTCTCCTGCTATGCCCCCAAGCTCTGGAACTCTTTGCCCAAGGATATCTGAGAGTCACCTTCCCTAAACTCCTTCAAATCCAGACTCAAAACCTTCTTCTTCAGAAAAGCCTTTACTTAACTGGTTCCATTCTTCACCCCTCTGCTCTTCTTAGTACCACTTCCACGGTCTCCTCTATTGTTATTGTTGTAATTGTAATTGTGTCTTATCTTGTGAAATCTTCTTATTTATTGTTGTAGTCTTCTTATTTATTGTTATTGTCATCCTTTAAAGCGCTTTGAGAAGCCACCTTTAAAGGCGCTATATAAAATAAAGTTGTTTATTATTATTATTATTATTATTATTATTATTATTATTATTATTATTATTATTATTATTATTATTATAAACACCTAAGTAAAACACTTCCAGTGTGCTTTGTCTCCTGGGAGTGTGGACTTAATACATGGAAAGAAGAGTCATGTTCTGGCTAATGTTTCATTTGTTGTAAAAATACAAGGCAATAATTCAAACAAAACAATAAAACAACCTTAGTGGTTCATAGCAATCTATTGCACAATCACGTTTAATCTCTCTTAAATCAACTCATACCTCTATTCTGAAACATGCTTCTGCCCAAACAAACCTTTATTGGGAAAGTAAATTAACAACAAATTTGGGGTTACATGCAGATTTAAAGTTTAATTCACAATTAAGCACTTCAGTGTTCCAGAAGACATTTCTGCTGAAACTGACTCTTCTAGGAAGCTGATTTGTTGATTACATTTTATCGTTTATGTCCTTCTTAACACTCTTTCATTAGGTATTGTTACTTGTGTCTGTCTTTGAGCACTGCTGGAATTCAAAATACCAAAAGGTGACAGAACAACAGAATGTCTAAGATATTTATATTTTGTAATACACAAATTGAGGTGGTCAACATTTCTTCAGGTAGGTTGCTTCTGTTGAATAATGTGGGCAATGAAAACGTCATTCAGCTTCTGTAACAGAGACACTAGCAGCTGATTTTGCTGATGTTAACATATATTGTGAACTGGGTAGTGGTTTATGTTGCAGAGATGTGTCTTCTCTCAAAGACTGCACCCAAGGTTTGTCTTTAGTTTTTGTAGTGCAACCATGCTGTTTGCATTCTAATCAGATAATCAATTCGACTTGAAATAGCTTGGCTCCGGAACCAACCTTGAAGAGGGATAATAAAACAAGGAGCATAATAACTACATTCCTCTTGAGGCCAGTATTTGTAAAGCACCTCTTGCAACTCATGAATGTGCAGCCATCACAACAGCCATGAAATTAAAGTCAGTCATAAATGAAGTTGTTACTATTGATGAGCATGAAAATGTAAGTCCTAGGTACAGTATATGAGACAGGATGAAGGTGATGTTCATAAAACAGTGAGTGAATAATGTAAAATACAGGACCTTTTAAAACGGATTGAAATGCTCCTTACAAATATTCTGTCAAGGACTGTTGTATTAAAATACAGTAGGTTACAGATGTAGCCATTTAGATTGCGGGTCAAAATTTACTTTAACGGATAGCAAACCGCAGTATACTACAGTCTGTTCTGGCATACGGAATTTAGCCCTTCACTGCTCAAAGACGATCAATAGATGGCAATTGTGGTAGCAATCATTTAATCTGTTTTTTCTTAGAATAATAATCATATTTCTTGAAAATATAACCCATTAAATACACAGCCTAGCTATCATTTTAAAATATGATGTGATCCATAAGATCCATAAGCTTTTTGTGAAACTGTGGTAAAGTTTGGTCCAAGTTTGATATTCACTTGATTTTCAAAACAAGATATCAAAACGTTTGCATTTTGTTAAGCATGATGTCTGATTTTTTTCACAGCCTTCAAATTATCATTAAAATGCCTATTTATGTTTGACACACAATGTTTCAGATGTCAATAACTTCGTGGGGACAAAACAGTCTTCAAACATCTGACAACTGCTTTATGGCGCCGTCTCCACCTACTGTATATTTTAAAGATCCCATTATAGCATATTTTTACTGTTATGTTGCAGTATTTATTTTCAAGTGTAATGCATTTGTTTCATCATTTGAAACCTATAGGGTCAATTGCAATGAACTTTCGGATTTAGCATGCAGCTGCATATTAAGTTGCGGACTAGTTAATACAGTACTATCTGGATATCAGCTTTGAGCTCAAATGCAACTAAAAAAACTTGTGGAACAAAGTTGGACACCAGCTGAACTTGTGCTTAACATGATGCTAAGGCCTCAGCATTGTTGTTGTTTTTCTAATTAGCACAAGCTGAAGGGGGCTCTGAAACATGACAAGAAAAAGTCAGATAAACCTTAATGCCCTTTACAAACAGAGGGTTCTATCTCGATACAGCCCATTGCAGGAGCATCAAAGACCCACTCCACCATAGCCAAAGTCTGTTTACCTGGAGAGACACTAAACATAACCTTCGGTGTCTTGACCAAAGACCCATCAAAGACTCAAAGGAACAGGTTTATGAACATTTTTTTCCCCAAGAACAGTGCACCTGATTTCCAAGGACATGCAGACTAGCATAACGCATAGGAGGCTCATATCTACCTCAGCTCTGTAGGCATAATGTCTTTATCATGTGTATAGTGTGTACAGGTTGTGTATTGTCTTTTTACAGTTTGTGCATATAGTGTCCCGCACATAGTCTGTGTGCTTACCCTTTTGATTTGATGTTTTCTGACTGAGAGAAACCCTGTAAGATTTCCAATGCACTGTTCATGCAAATGGGAATAAAGGTACTTGAACTTCTAAGGAAGTCCAAGAGCATTATGGGGTGTTTGGCACACCCCTCCCACTGTTAATTTAGACATTTAGACATCTGGGAGATGCCTGTGTGTGCCCAAGTGCAATCTTTCAAACCTTCACTGAACTGCTCTGTGACTTCTTCTCTACAAATAGTGATTCTGATTAAGGCAATCAATCTGTGAACTGCAGACATTGCTAACCTTTCTGAAATTCAATGATGATGTTTAATGTAGATAAAAGCAGGATTTTGCATGCAGTAAAAATGTGAACTACTGTGTTAAATATAAAATGAGAAACTTAGAGCTGGAGGAGGATACTTATGTATAAGATTAATTTGAAAGAAAGTGAAATTGTTTGAAATTGTTTTGGGACACATTCTAAATAATGTTTTTGATTTCTAATATGCTGTTTTCAGTGTGTTTCTCAGTAATTGCATGTAAGGTTTTGTTTAGAGTTTTTCATTCATTTATGATTCATTTATGATTCACTTCTGGTTCGTTTGGTTTCACTTTCTCTGCAAGCAATTATAACATCAGTAATCTTAATTATGTGTTGTTTATACAGAATATAATGTTTTTATACTGTGGAGTATATTACATTATATTTAATTTTTCTTTGCAGTGTAATTGGAGAATAAAATTTCCTAATAAACCCATCACTAACCAACTATGCAGTTTTTAATTAAGTTCATGGCACTAAATAAATGATATAAGAAACTACATTTTCCATGGTCCCACACATTCAGTTATCCAATCAGGGTGACGCACCACTGTGATAATGTGTAATGTATATGAGAAGAAAGTTTTAATTGTGAAAACATTTAAACTGTACAGAATACAGTATAGGGAAAATTAGTCTATTAAACTATTAGAAGTCTACTGTATGTCTTAATATTTCTTACTGAAATTACTTAGTATTATTAATCAGATCTTATAACCATAAAAATGGTAGAATGTATCCTAATATACAAATACATTTAGTCATGAAAACATAAAAATAATACTGTATGTATACCAATGTACCGTATATAGATGTTTTTTTATTAATTTAAAATATCAACATTCATATTAGTAATACATTAAGTTATAATTAAATTATAAATAAATTGAATCACCATTTGAATCAAAATTGTAACTGGTCTGAAAAAGTGAATACAATTTACCAGAAATGATAGAAATAAAGAGAAAGCAGAGCTCAAACTATGTTATAAGGACAAACATTTACATGAAAGCTCACCCCCTTATTTATTTCTTCTTTGGTTATAACTGTTGGGAATAAAATCTGATTAATTAGCTTACCAGTACATTTTATCCATTTATTACACAAGAAGTGTAGTAGAGCAAACAAACATGAGAATTTTGCCATAAGGGGAATAAAGAAAAACAGTTTTACCAGTCACTGGAGAGAGAGTAAGGTAATTTAAAGATGCTCTTAACAAGAAACCAATTATTTGTCCAGTGCACACTTGCATCAGCTACAAGGCAGCTAAAAGTCCACGTCAAGGTCATTGAAATCACTCAAATATTTATTTTAATTTGGCCTCTGTTTTGATTTTTATGTTTATTTGCTTTTAAATACAATTCGTTTTAAAATTATTGTGTATAATATTTTAATCAAAATCTAAAACAAAATGATCTGCTTTCTAACTTATTTTACACAATTACTAATAATTCTGTATGAAATTCAAAAACAGTAATTCTATTAGTGTTAGACAGTATTGTGACATATTCTAACTTCTGTAGCCGACTATACTACCTAACAATTATATGGGTGCTTGGACCCTTTTTCCCTCACATGTTCTTTATGTCTTTATAAACAGTGCTAGTGCACTCACAGACCAGCACAAGACATTAGCATTACATACAGTAGTTACCCATTTTATTACACACTTCCCATAACACAGGATGCAGATCAGCACAAAAGCCCCATATACCCCAGTAACAAAAACCTAATGTCCCAAAGGAGAAGTTCAACATTGCCATTCTCCAAAAAAACAACTCCGGTTGGTGACCTGTCATGCCTTCTTCTGCAACAGCAAGATATCCGGTGTGCTCTTAGGCATTGTGGTCTACTCTTATGCTCTCCCCCTCCACCCAGTTTTCCTCTGACCCTAGCTTTGAGTAGAGGGGATGGAAATGATCCTCTACTGCTATCTGTAAAGTCTCTTGTGTCCGAGTCTTCTCTTGAGTGCTGTTTCCTCCAGCTTCCTCTGCCTCTGTCTGCTGCTTGTGTTCTCATCACTCTTAGGACTCCTGTAGGGTGGGGAGGGTATAAGTGTCCCTTTGATGCCTTTGTTGCGGGTAGAGCTAACTGCTCAGTGCTCATTTATTGAATAGCTCTGTGCAAATGGACAAGAGTAATGATGCACTGTGTAATCACACTCTGTTCTAGATCCCCCTCTCAGGCTGAGCCTGTCATGCCCTCTGCAACCAGAGGGCACTCCTTCTCTGTCCTGTCCCTAGTTTCCGGTCTGCTGTGCTTCCTGTCCCTCTCTTTCCCTTGGGCTATATATTTCCGGGTCTTGCACTCTGTCCTCGCTCAGCATTGACATTCTGATGTCCTGAGACCCGCCTAGCACCAGGGTGCCCCACGTCCACTCCCTGAGGGCATAGGTTTCTATACGGCATTCCTGAACTCTTTGCACTAATGAGCCCGGGCCTTTTTCCCGTCTCGCCGCTACGCATATGGGTCTTTTTCCGCTCTCCTACTCCCCATGGTTAGTCCCTTTGGATGTCCGTGACAGAGCCACAGTTAAACCTGCCCTGCAAACTCCCTTGTCACCTGTGAACAGTGTGGTAATTAATGTGTATCTCTGCAAGGTCTATAATATTTTTTAATTACTATTTATATTTATTATGTTTTTGATTAGAAGCACACTTTTTATTTCATTCTTGGATATTTTCAAAACCACATAAGAATGTTAAAGAAATCCCAGATGCATTCACTCTGTCATGATGTAAAATGGGGTAATGTTATTCAAGGTACCCTTGGGCTACATAACTATATATCAGTTCAATTATGAGAAAAAATATTAATTTCTCAACCACATATACTGCATCAATAAAACAGACATGGGAATGTTATTCTCGATAAAAAAAGTAGCACATCACCTCAATGGACAATGTATTTAAGCTAACTAAATTAACAAAAGATGTAAGGCAGAGGATAAATTATCCATTCGACACTGTTTGTATGAATTATTTTCCATAATTAAAGCAATCTAAAATGTAGTCGTTTTCTGTGCAATATTGTCCACCTGTTTGGTCCAAAAAAGAAAGTTCTCTGAGGCTGAGCACAAATAAATCAGGGGTTGACAAAGATCATTGTATTACATTGGCACCCATAATCTCATGAAACAGTGCAGAAGTGTATGGATGCATGAGAGAAGTGTGCTGAACATCTTTCCCAACTGGTGAGAAGGGGAAGTCAGAAGTCAGAGAAGAATAAGCAACAAGAAGAAGTTAGTAAAACAAGACCTACCTTGATTGTTTGAAACTTCTACATCAATAAAGGCATACTCTCTAGTAAGTGTTCCGGCAAATTTAGTAAAAGAACTCCTTTATTCTTTAGCCACAAAATAATAGCCAGTGCCTATTTGCAGTTATGACAGCTATGGAACTTGGAATGCAATTATATACTGCAATGTAATGACATTTAATAAGCAAATGGAGTATCTAACAGGACATCAAACAACCAGTAAGCTCAGTTCCATTAAAATACACAAAAGCACAGTGATTATTGATTTAGGCTAGTGATATTACAGTACCATCAACTGATGCTTAACAAAGGATGACATAGTAGCTATACTGTAGGTTCACACTAATTACTATTAATCATTCCATAAAAGAATGAAAAAGAAATATTTAATTTTCAGCTTGCAGATGTGGACTCTCGTGGACATGTTGTGTCTGTCACACATACACTTAACTGGGAAATAGGTTTGACAATTACCATTAATATATTCTGTGTTAACATTTCTGCATACCACACACATATACTGAACAATAGACTAAAAGCTTTTCATGGGATTTTTAATGTTAGCTAAATGGACTATGGAAGCCACACTATTCAATACATGCCCAAAGTATAATATTAATAATAAGAAAAATAATTTCAGATAACAATTTTGCAGGTACAAATAAAGGAATTTAGTAAAATTATGTTATACAAACATATGAGTCTTGAGAAGGCAGAAAAAAGATGATCAGGGATTGAGCAGTTCTGTGTTCCATGCGAAGTTCATTCTATGCATAAGGGGAAAAGATGGGCCTTGGAATTGGGAGAACAGAAAAAAAGCTCCAACAAAGTGCTGAAGGATGGTGTAGAGAGGGCAAGATGGGTTGTAGGGAGTAACTGAAGATAGGCTGAAACAGAGAACTTAAGGGGAGGGTAGACGAGAGTGAGGATTTTTAATCAGATTCAGATAGTAATAAGAAATTACTTGAGCAATGAAGTAGTGTGAAAAAAGCAGGGAGGGGGTAGATTGCATTGGTGGTTAGACCAAGGGGGTTACAGTATTCTATCACAGCAGTAAAGCAGGACTTGTGTGATTGTTGCTCAAGAAGACGTTTCAGATAAATGACACAAGAAATTTGGGGGGAATAGGAAAAAGGGGTCAAGAGTGACATCAAAGTTCTTGGCAAAGTAGGAGAACAGTAGGGAGGCGAAGTGTTAAGTGTAAAGAAATACAGGTAGGTCCATAGGGATGGAAGGAAACAAAAGAAATTAATGGAGGTCAAATGTTAGAAATACTGTTAGTTTTGCAATTAGGTTTGGAAACTGAACATGCTTAGTTAATCTAACTAGTAATAAATTAATATTGTTATGACTGGGGGAGTGTCATTATTTGCAGCTCTCGGGATCCAAGAAACAATTAATAGGAGCCAAGGTGTTAACTGAGCTGAAGATGGTCTGAGAGACAATGATCAATGAAGATCTTCTGGGAAATGACTCTGGTTAATCATTATAAGAGTGAACAGACCACACACAGAAAGATAAAAAGACACAGGAGAAACAGCCAGAGAGATAGAAAGAACAGGAAAGAAGAAGAACAGAAGCATGGAAGTGAACAGAGTGAGATAGAAGAAACGTGACATTTTATAAACCACATTCTAGCTATTCTTGATCATTTTTTAAGAGAACTTGCTATCTTGGTTTTCATAAAAAAAACTGTTTTTTTTATGTGGAATCCTCAGGCTATTCTCTCGAGGTTAGCAATTCATTTTTATAATAGTGAGATAGATTCCATTTCTTTTCATGCATCAGAATTTATAGGAAGCATTTTAGGGCTGGGTCGTATTATTTTATTTAGGACACAGATTTAGGTTTAGCTTTAGGTTTAGGATGCTCTCTTGTTGGCTTGTAAGCCATTACATAGTGTTCACATTATTGGATTAGCAGTCTAGGTTTTCGGGGAATGTCAGAATTTAGGCCTCTGAGATCCCTTAATCTGTAAATAGCTGTTAAAATCAGGCACTGCCCTCAAGGGAATGGGTGCAGGCGCAAATAATTTATGGATCCAAGAGCTAGGGCTTCACAGTCCTAGGGGAATGACTGGCTCATTGCACCTCAGCCACTAGACAGGCTGGCACAAAGATCATTCTGGGAATACCAAATTCTGGGCTCCAGGAGCAAGGGCCGTACAACATAGTGGTAGAGGATCCTGAGCTGTGCTTGATCTAGAGTGTAGTGCAGGGGTGAGGGGTCAGGTTCTTGGGCTGGTGTTATGCCTGAGCGTCGATGAACGACCTGAACCCTATACGTAGTGAGTGTCCGAGATGGCAAACAAGTCTGTGAGCAAAATCCAAGGGTCGAAAGGAGAGGTCATTCAGGAAAAGTGTGCGGTGAGAGAAAGCAAGCAAGCAGCGGACTAACTAGCTTGTGATTCAAAATACCAAGCGAGAAAGTGTGGGGACAAGGAGCTTAAATTGTGAAAATAGGGACGTGATTGGATAAAGAGGTAACGAGTGCAATTAATGTGGTCAGGTGTGTTGTGGTCATAACAGCCAGCTGGATATTTCAGGTGGTCAAAGGCAACACACACCGAAAGCCAGTCTGACAAGGGTGGTCAGCTTTTCAACGGGTATTCTCCAGACACCAGGCTAGAGCATGCCATAAGGTTGGACTAGGGAGACGCACCAGAGACCGATGGCAGAAGGAGCCATCCAACTGAAGTCGGGGTCCGAACCTCTGGTCCACACTCAGCAACTCGGAGAAGCTTTGGACTGCACAGCTACAGGCAGTGCTTCCAGACGGAGTCCAGTCAAAGCACTGACAATGGAAACCAGGAACAGAGTGGGCTCTAGTGGAATGCTATAAGGTGGCTGAGGAGTGAAGTGCTATAAACATCAGTGCAGGGTTGCGCTTCATAAGAGGAGAGACCAAGCAGGGTTTAAATACTCAAAAGCACCTCGTAGTGAGTGATGTTTCACTGAAGCCAGGTGCTCTGTGTATTCTGTCTCTCCAGTGAGTAAGGCAGAGCATGGCCATCTACCATTGCGGCTTTGACATGCTTCACTGTGGTGCATGAAATTCTAATACCTTAAACTATGCCAACAGTTTAGGTACTATATATTCTTGGCATATTTGTGAAAATAGGGGGTTACTAATGATTTATTTTATTTAATGTTTATCCCACTCTATAATCTATATTTTCTTAAGCCCCTATTTTGAAACAGTATTATTTTTTTTCTTTTAATAGTTGCATGAAAGAAAAAAAAATACAACGGATGCTGTTGCTTGGCATGGAAGAGGTTAAAGCCATAGGTTATTTCAATGCTGATGAAAACATGACACACTGACACTAAATCTACACAAAGCTAATTATAAATTGTGCTTTGTCATTTTAAATAAGATTTTTTTCTCAACTACCAGAGGATCACACCACATGTGTATATGATTTTTAATGTTTGAAAAGACTGTTGAAGGTCTAGGCATATTAATTGTCTGCTCGACCTCTTCCCATCAAACAGGCTGATATGGCTTGTGTGGTTTGTAATCAGAAAATACAATATAATATTACCCAGTGGGCATTGATTCGTCGAATATACGTATATTTACGGCGAAATTACGTCTATACGTATATATACGTCGCCTAGACGTATAATCAACGTCGAATTGCAACCGTAAAATCGACGACATGAATAAACGCATATATAACGTCGAAAACACATCTAACACAGTGCCTGAGGCTTTTTACTGTAAATTACGAAGTAAATTATTTTGGCAGTAATTAATTTACACGTGTATAATACATATAGTAAATATAATAAATTAATTACTGCCAAAATAATTTACTTCGTGCACTGTGCAGAGTGCCGTATACTCCTAGTTGCGGCACACACGATACATACAGTAAAAAGCCTCAGGCACTGTGTTAGATGTGTTTTCGACGTTATATATGCGTTTATTCATGTCGTCGATTTTACGGTTGCAATTCGACGTTGATTATACGTCGAGGCGATGTATATATACGTATAGACGTAATTTCGCCGTAAATATACGTATATTCGACGAATCAATGCCCACAGCTTGGCATACAAGGGTTTTGCTGAGGGGGTCTTGCCACCTGCCTGAAAAAAAACAGTAAAATGTTTGAGTGCCTATAGAGTTTCTATTTTTATTTTCTTGACAAAAGTTGATACCATTTCCTGGACACCCCGTCCCCCATCAGTGCGCGGTGCCCGGGGAAAAATCTGTAGGGGGGCGTCTGAAATTCTGAGGGGGGAGTGATATTTCGGTTGAAACGGAGCTGTACGGTGCAGCTACCCAAATGAAATCTCGCAGCTATGCCATTGATTAGTGCTTCATGATAGAAGATAACGACTAGCAATCTGGTATTTGCGATGAAGTTCAGTTTCACATTTTTCGTCACTCTCACGGTTTGTATTGCCTGGAGCGAAAAGTACCATAAGCGTTCATTTTTGCAGCTACATGGACGTTCTGAATCGTTAAGAAAAAAATGTTGTTAAACCAACAGAAAGCACAGACTGCTATAACTAGTCCTAGTTATATAACGATTTTAAGTATAATGATAAACTACTGCAAGGAATCGGTCCACCTGAGCAAACAGGATCGTAATGTTGACACTCAATAACGACACTGATATGTGCAGTTCCTGGACGGATAGCCCTCCTGCCCATCAAACAGACTGAGTGACTGTTCGTGTCATTTAGTGTTGTCTGACCATTGACAAAGTACAACTATTTTTTTAGGGCGCAAATTAAGTTAGGTAAATCTTTTTGCCCTAAACTGAAGGGGCGACATTCCCCCCTCCCCCCGTGATGCCAGGCCTGTCCCCATCCTATTCCATAATGTCATTAATATAATACCATACAACAGTGACCGATCCTTACTAACTGCATGCGTTAAAATTGCACATCAGCACATAGCAGGGGGCACATAGCCGCGATGTATTATCAATGTTAAATTTCAACCATAATATCGACAACATTAATAAACGCATACGTTGAGAAAATATCGAACCCAGCATATTTTCCGGTTATATACCACAATGCATTGCTAGTATTCGTTGGTCACCATTTTGGACACGTTTTTCAAACGTAGAAGTATATCTGCAAATATCTCAGCAATCCTCTTTTGACGAGTAAGTATGAACAATAATAATACTATCTGAATACATACAGATCTTTCTTAATATTATTTTGATTAAAATAGTACGTGAATAAGTAAAAAAATGGCACATAAAATAGTGTGAATGGGGAAGATGACACAAAATCGTTTTGCCGTTTCTCTTATTCTTATTCTATGTTGTACTTTCAAACTTTGGGTAATTAGGACAGACTTTATTGCTCAACTGCTATGATGCAAGCCAAATTTTATACATTTATTTCAGCTTTGAGCTTAGTAAACCGTTCATTTTTTAGATTATACTAAAGAAGATATTAATCATCATTTATTTGGGAAGTAATATTATATAATTTTCTCCTAGCTGCGGTGCTGAAGTCCCACCCTACATCAACAGAAAAAGAAATAAAGGAGCACGCAATGTGTTACTTGAAGAATGCATTTGCAAGGCAGGGGGCCAGGAGATCTGGACTCTGAAAATAGGTTTTTGGTTCTAACTGTTAGGACAATTAGACAGGGTTTGCAAATAGTGGACAAAAATCGTCTTAACTTCCATTGTAATATTTTTTTTCTTGGAAATATAGAAGTTGTACATTTTAAAATGTATATTTGAATCAAAATGTGGTTTTGAGTTAGCGTGTTAATGTAATTAGTTTTGTGTTTGTCATTACTATACTGTATATTGCCATGTTACCAGAATTTGTAGCTGAAGTTTAAGACTAGTTGTGTTTTTTATGATTATTGCCCATATGTTGATTGTTGATTGATTGTATACAATGTATAATTTGAAATACGTATGTTTCAGGTGTGAATGTGTATTTTCAGAATAAATTTCTAAACCTAATCATTGGCTTGGTTTACTTGTTTCTACACCTATAAAATCTATCTTTGATGTATAATAGACCTCTAATGTTATCCGTATAATAGACCTCTAACCATATACGTATAATAGACGTCTAAAGTTATCCGTATAATAGACCTCTAACCATATACGTATAATAGACGTCTAAAGTTATACGTATAATATACCTCTAACCATATACGTATAATAGACGTCTAAAGTTATACGTATAATAGACCTCTAACCATATACGTATAATAGTCCTCTAAAGTTATCCGTATAATAGACCTCTAAAGTTATCCGGAACTCCAACCATATATGTATAATAGTCCTCTAAATTTATCTGTATAATAGAACTCCAACCATTTATGTATAATGAACGTCTAAACATAGACGTATAATTGACGTATAACTTTAGACGTATATTAGAATTTCATTCTAGACGAATTGTAGACCACATTTAGACGTCTAAGGTATACGTTTAATAGACGTATATTATACGTCTTTTGCCCACTGGGTACATTTTCAAAAAAGTAATGGACTTAATACCCTGTTGATTTATAGTTGTTGTTGATTTGAAAGATGGTGTAATTAATTTCTTTCAGACATACTTAGAGCATGTTGTTTGTGTACTTCACTGCTCCTGAGAATTTACTCTGGTTTTGAACCTATTTTGAAATAGAAATGAGAAGAACAAAGGCTACCCAGTGTAGCGCTTAATCATGTATCAAGCCAATTATTCCAAGCTGTGTTTTGGCTTCGTCTACTTATGTGAAAAGGAAATGAGGAAAATAGATGACACCCATCCTACATCACCAGCCCCCACCAAAAAGTTAAATATTGTTGCTGAAATTATACTGACAATTTACTGTATATATATTTCTGTTCTCAGTTTTGAATAGTGTATATGAAAACTTTAGCATCCTTGATCTCTATTTCATCTTTGTAATTTGCAGAACATTTTATCTTAATCCCCCAATGATGCCCTCCTACACTCAAACCTACACACAAATCTAATATGATTCTCCACGTAGTAGGAAGCTTTTAAAAAAAGCATCTTCTACTCTTCAATTTTGAATTTAATAAAACCGGTTAAGCATTAGGTCAAACAAGTTATTATGAATGTTTAAAGAGTAACAGTAATAAAGTTTTAGAGTCAATACTCTTTCCGCATTTATATCAATATACATCAGTTTCTAGCTGAACATTTATCAAGTTATTCAGATAAATGTGACTTTCAGAAAAACAACTTTTATACTTTTCCATTTCTAACATATTGCTTTCATTCTGATATTTATATTCCCTTATTTCACAGCTAAAATATAATTTGAGTCTAGCTTAGATTAGTGTTATACTGTATGTCATGAGGTGCAAATAACCAATAGACAGAGACAATAAGACAGACACATACAAGATAATGGATGTTAGCTAAAAACACATAAAGATCTTAAGAGATCTTAAGAGAGAAAGCAATAAGAAAAGGAGGATTTATCTTTATTTGAAGAATTATTTGTGCTCCTTTTTGGGGTTTTGTTTTTCTGGTGTGGGGGACTGGGAGCACTGTATAAAAACTGCACTTATTTTGTGCTTTGCAGCAGAGCCATTCTTTTATAAAATTGACCTACTTTGGCCTTCCTCAGGCCATTGTGTGACAGTCCTCTTTTTCACTATTGATTCTAAGGAAGTCCATTGGGTTGACTTTGGGTTGTGAATGCTTTAGAAAATTTTAAATACCTGGATACTTGAATACATGAATACTTGAAAAAAATCAGGTCTCAATTCAAGGGAACAACAAAGGAGGAGGCAAAACCTCAAAAGAATGCTACCACCACCTGCAGGGAGTGAATCCTTTCTATAATGGTGGCAATCACATCTACAATTCAGTTGAAAAGGAGCTGTTTTATCAGCATCTGTCCCAGCAATCTATATAAGACATGAAAAGGGGGCCTACATTTTTTTGGTGTTTACAGTAGATACTGCTCCTCAACGTTAAAGGAGGGGAATGGAAAACATCTGTCAGAACACCTGGATCACATGGAATGAGTGTCAACTTAGAATGTAACATTCTAGATTCCTAAATAGAGAAAACACAGATATACATCCAGAACAGAAAGAGCATGAAGGTCACTAATATATTCTGCAGGGACAACAGCCATTTTTTACATACTAAAAATAAAGGTCTGCCATGTGTAGAGTCTCAGAAGCAGCATGGCTGACGACAAATACTGAAGAACCAGAAATACTCCCCTGAGGTCTGGAGCAGAAGCATGGACCACTAGTGGCCCATCTAAAGTTCTTGAACATGTCTCCCATTCCAAATAGCACCCCAATCATGTTGGAATATCTATGGCAAAGGCTATATTTTATAATAAGATGGATTACATTGAAATGAACAGGGCACCAGTTATCTTCCTACAGATCATCCAAAGAGAAACTTTGAAACAAACCAAGTCCAATTTTCCAGAAACAAGATAAAAACAACCTCATTTGCGGTGATTATGAAATAAGTAGAGTCAGAAAATTATGGCTAATGGACAGCTTTGTTGTCAAATAGATCCATTTTTACATAGTGCTCCCAAGGGACGGGAATGATGGAAGAGGGAAAGGTCTAGGATTCAACATCAAAAGGAGTATTCGATCAAAGGAACCTGAAATAGATTAATCAAGAGTCTCAAAATCTATATCTGTCAGTATTTTAAAAAAATCAATAGGAATAGTGTATACAGGGTATTGAGCATATTATACTGTAGGTCACCTGATTCATATATTAATGTTTAATTCAACATTACAGTATGTGATTCTGTAAGAACATACTATCATGTAATAGTGATACAACTGGAATAACTGAAACACGGTGGTGAGAAACCCAGCATTAAGGAATATAAAAAACTCTGGAAATACAGGAAAGAAGAAAAAGGTTGAGAAGTGGTTCTATACATCAATAGTAGAAATCAGGCACAAGAACATCCTTCTATCCATTTTCTAGCTGGTTTATCCAGTACAGAGTTATGAAGACGCCGCAGCCTATCCCAGCAAGCAACCTTGCACCAGGATGGTACACCTGTCCATTGCAGGCTACACACGGACACAAACAAACAAGTCCAATTTTCCAGAAGCCAATTAACCTACCAGCATGTCTTTGTATTGTGGGACAAAAGCAGAAACACCCAAAGGAGACCCACGCGAACATACAGTACTAACTCGACACAGATAGCACCTCAGGAATTGAACCAAGGGCCCCAGCACTGTAAAGCAGCACTACTCACCACTGCACCACTGTGGTACCCACATCTCCCTTCAATTTATACATTTTACCTAATGCTTTCTTAACGAATAATGAAAATCTACAAAGTTGCCTTTTCACACTATATCACACGTTACAGTATTTCATTAAATTAGTTACTGAAAAAATATAACCTTATTATCCAGATGTTGTGACTGTTAATTTGCTTCACTGCTGCATATATTCATATCAACTTACATTTGTGTTCATACTGTATATGCAGTCAGACTTTTTTTTTACTGGAGCAATCTGAGCCTGGTCATAAGTATAACAGTAGAGGCAGTGTCTCACCTAGAATATAGGCAACCTTGCAGTTACAAATCCATTCCCTGCCTCAGTATATTTAATTTAAGTTGCATATCCAGAAAAGACTATCATAAAAGCTTCACATAAATACCCAAATAATATAGCAACTGACAGAATTAATTATTCTTACTTCTGTAGTAAGATTAGGCAAAATTGGGTCACTCGGTTTTGAGGTATAGATTTATACAAACATATGTTGGTAATAGTAAAATGTTTATCATGTTTTTGTTAAGTACCCCTAGAACTTGTGCATGTGATTGAACCACATTTGGCATGCATGTAGCATTAATTTTGTGATTTAAAAAATTACTGACTTAAATTCTGTAATTCTGCATTTTGAAAACTCTTATTATGCATGTGATGGTATTTTTGTTAAGAATTAATTCCATGTTGCAATTAAATTGCATGTAAGTTTGATTGCTTCACTTCATCAAAAGATTCTAGATGTAATTTATTATTGCAAAGAAGATGTGCACTGCTAACAACATTGTATGTCATTCAAGTAAACAACACTTCAACAATATTACATTGTTAATACCTCCTCTGTGTTAAAATGCTTGAATGCTGTGCTGTAATTCTTTCAAATAAAACGAATTACAAATTGTCTCCATGCTATGGTTACTGCTTTTAGCTGGCCAAACAGAACATTTAGAGTAGGCCCCACGTTGCTGTGTAAAAATCTTAATGAATTGAATAAATGAATCACTTGTAGTCATAAATTAAATCAAATTACACCATCTGTTTAGATATGTTTTCCTAAAAAAATAAAAAAATTAAGTGCAGCAGTGCCAGTGAAATGAGTAGTATTCACAAAATCAGATTTGTTTACCTTTTTAGGATTTTGAAATAAATGTTTTGCTGCAAAATTATACAGGTACAATTCTAAGTAGAAGCACAAGTCAGGTTAAAGAGAAAATTGTGGATTTTGTCTTAAGGAGCAAAGAAATGATATTAACCTTCAAAAGATGGTTACTTAAAAGCTGTTGTACTTGATTTGAGGATGAGATTAATTACCTTAAATGCTCTTTTTGGTAGTTTTATGCACCATATGTTGTGTAATGCCAGGAATTGCCTTCTCGGTGATTATCTGTTGAAAGAATTAGTGATGAAAACGTGCAAGCAAGACACTGCAAGCAAGACAATTTGCAAAATGCTGAATTATGTTTGTCGCTGTTCCAAAAAAGCAGCATATATAGTAGTTTTATCAAACAAATCTCAGGGTCTGCTTGTACTCAGCAACCAAAGAAGGGATGGATAATATTGATTCAACATTTACAAAACCCTTCTAGCAGGACCCTGCATCCAGGGCCACTCGTGGCTTTTTGGGGCCCTAGGCCCTAGGCATCATGGAAAGGGGCTCCTCCAGATTTGACTATTTAGAACCATTAAATAAATGAATTATATAAAAAAGAAAACATTTATCAAAATTTGAAGAGCACATAAGAAATAAGCAACAAACAAGAAAAGCAGCAAAAATTTTACAGGGATAACAAGTATCTTAATATTGAAATAATAAATAATAACAATACAAAATGTTAAATAGTATCTCTGTTACTTCAAAATTACAGAAAAATCATAACCTACAAATTTCTGCATCGAAACCAATGTAGAAGGAGCTGTAGAAATAAATATGTAATTAAGTAAGAAATACATGCACTCAATAACAAAGGAGGGGGAATTAGTAAGGCTGAACAGATGGGAAAGTTTATAAAGAAAACATTCTATAAATCAATTTGCCTAGATTTTGTGGGAAGCAAAATCATCAATTACGTCTTCATACAGTAGTAGTCGAACAGTCTGCATTACTGATGCTCATAACAGCAAGTCCACTGAGACGGTCTTGTACCATGGTTGACCTCTGGCATGTTTTAATCCACTTGAGCTTGGAAAACTCCTCTCTGCTCCTGCTGCTGTCACTCAGAGAATGACTGCAATGTGAAGGGCTGCAGGTTCCGTTCACAATACCCTCATTTAATGAAATACAATAATTCTATGTCAATTACACATAATGGCTGAATAGTCTTTTGTACTGGACATTCACTTTCACGCTTTGGCCAGGAAGCGCCAGTTTTTAGCCAGGTGACCTACTGTACATGTGTAATCAGTGATCAATTGTGGAAAACGTGAATCAGTTAACTTCTAGTAAAACACCTCAAAGTAGTCAAGACAACGTCTTTTCTACTGTTCTCTAGCTTCATGTATCTGACAGACTCAAAACCAAATGAAAAACAGATAATCATGTATATTATGCATTATTACAATGACTTGAGCATGCCCCTGTTTTGAGTTTGCTTATCCTGCTCTTCCTTTCTGTGCTCCAGAAACATTATTTACTCGATTATAATAGGTCACTTTTGTTTGCTCACATTTGAATGTGCCATTTAAAAATAGATTGTGTGACACATTGAGGGGGCCCCCTGGTGGCCTCAGGGCCCTAGGCAGATGTCTAGTTCACCTACTGTATACCAGGGACCAGCCCTGCCTGCATGCGACTCCCCCCGATTAAATGATGGTTTATCACAGGGATTAGCCACAGCAGTGCATACCCCTCATTTCTACAGCTGGGTGGACTGGAGAAACCTTTCTTTTTTCTTTATGTCCCTCTTTTCAAGGTCTAGCTTGCACCCTGTGCATCACCTCATACACTACTGACAAGCATCTAGACAAAGTGTGTGTGAATGAGTCCAAGGAGAACGCTTCCCACAGGGCTGATTAAATGAGAGAGGCAAGATGACCTTAAAAAGATAAAGAAACACACACAAGTAAAGAGCATCCAAGAGCAAGCAGAAGACTTCCATTTGTAGCCTATGCAGTTCTTCAGGCACATTCTCAATTATTTTTTCCTTGGAAAAGCCACTTTTGCTACAGTACATCTACCTCATTCAACCAGTGTCAAGACAACACGAGAAAGAAAATTTTGCCTACAGAGATGGGCAGCTTGTGAGACAGCCGATGTTAAGGCAGTTTTTGACGAGTTTTAATCAGACATATCTGACGTCTCTCTTCTGCTCCTCTTACACACCCATTGGCAGTACAGTATGTGCAGTGCCACATGTCCTGTTGTTTTACACTTCCAGTCACTTTGTTGACTTCAGAAGTTATGTGAAGCATAAAAACAAATTAGCTACTCTATATACTGTAATAAACTAATTCATTTATAATTCTTTCCCTATATATATCATATATCATAACTTCCATAACCCCTCCCAAAAAGTCCCAAAGCTAGTAATTTCCCTTTTCTGTCATTTGACACCAGCACTTCAGCCACAGGGTTTCAAAAGTATACTGATGAATTCATAAGCCAGGTGAACAATGATATGTCAAAGCACGCCTCAAACCCTGTCTACTTTGAGAGAAAAGTTAAAGAAAGGTAGCGCTGACCCTTTTCTTTGTAGTGTTAACAAAGAAGCACAGCAGGCTTCTCTTTTAATGGTTCATACCGGACTGCAGCCAACACTTAAAACTCAGGAGAGAACCCGCACTCGCACTCGCACTCCCACCCACACACCAAACTAAAAGAAAATGGCATAAGAGTTCTTATTGTTGCAGGGTCACTACAACAATTTCAAAGACAGAAAATGTAAAACTGCTGAAGTGGAAATGTACAAAATGCTCTACAACCTCCTCAGCAGTCCTTCACACAGTATATCACAGTTATGGCCTGGAATGTCATCTCACCCACATCTCATTGGTCCACAGGGAGTTTTGTATTGTGGCAGATTCCTTTTTTTCTCAGCTGTCAGCGAGTACAGAATAACAGGCAGGGGCTGCAACTTCAAGCTTACACAAGTTTATTTCCCTTTAGAATACAAGCATGCTAAACACAGAAAGAGCAAGGCACTGAAAGTAGGAGAAAGAAAGAAGCATGTGGTAGACAGTCATGAACAAAGAAACTGAAAGGAAATTTCCCATCCCTTATATAGGGTGAGAGAGTAAACCTGGCTAAAGATGACAGGAAAAAGTCCAACGCCAGGGGCAGAATGCAACAATATACTGTATAATAAACTACGTTACAGCAATATAACACTACATAATTAAAATACAGTTTATTTAAATAAACAGAATAACCCTACATATTTAATACATTTGGTTATAGTTATACAGTAGGTTATGGTTTCCTCTATATGCTATATTCTGTTATTTTTGTAGTGTTCATGCTTGTGGAATGTGTTATGCTTTGGAAATGCAACCAATGTAGATCAACAGCATTAAAAAAAAACACTGTGTAGATTTATCTTTAACAATTATCTTTAACGATTATTTGTATTTTGTGCTAGCTTACTGGTCTGCAGAGCTTTGTGGTGTGGTGGACAAAGGCAGAATTTAAAAGCTGTGGGACGTCTGCTAACTGAGATAGAAGCAGAACATCAGAAAGACTTGACGGCACTTGGAGTATCAGGAATCTAGGGTCGAAGGCACCATAAAAGTTGGAATTGGACCACATTGGATACCAGGGATAGAAGCAGAAGAAGTGCAGAAGAAAGATTACATTAATGATCAGGAGAAGGGGTGTGTGCAAGAGTTAAATACAGCACTGTCTCGACATCTGCAAGTGCAAAGGTGGTTAAACGTAACTTTCAAATGAGCACACAACAGCCAGGCTCATGAGACAAAACTAACTACTGAGTGAGCCTCTCCCTGCCCTAGTACCCACTACCCAGCATCAGCATCTCACTGTGGACTTGTTTTTATACTGTTACAAACACTCCTGCTTCTGTGTTAGCGATGAGCGGAATGGCTGGAAATGGCTTTACAGAATCAATGACAGATTTATTGCCTTTTTCTTTACAACAGAGTGTGCTAACCTCAATCAGCTGCTTCCTTCTCCCTTCTCTGTGGTGAGGATCTGCCTTGTGCTCTCAAGGCAGCAGATACAGCAGAACTGACAGCTGGAGTCCTCTGCTTCCTGCTTTTTTTAAATTGTCACCTCAGAATTGTCTTGCACAATGAGGTCCATACAAGAATAATCTTTTTATCTGAACTCACTGCCCTCTCCCACTTTTGATACATTTTCCCCATTTTAATCTTCATTACAACTGATGGATGAATGGAACAATGGAAATGCTACCATCAACCAACTTGGAATCTTTAATCCATTAATGTCCTTATCAATAAATGCCTTTAAAACATTTACATTGAATTCTTAAATTTACATTTAAATAATACATGCCACTAATAAGATATGTTTTGTGATGGACCGCATCCTGTCCAGGTCAAAGTCTACCCTTGCACCTTATTTACTTACTTTTGGGATAAACTCTGGCCCCATGGCTTCTTCCAGGATTAAATTACTTTTTGATCTTGGATGGATAAAAAGAAATGTAATGTGGGTATGTTACAAATATAAAATATACCATATTTTTAATTCACTTCTGACATATGTTAGGACAACTATTAATAGTAAACATCAATCTGCTTATTTACTGTTTTTTTTATTCTAATCACCCACAGAAAGTTATTTAAATCATCTCTTATTTGGACTTCTGTGTTGCAGGTAACCAGCATGTTTAAGCAACATGATTCTAACTAGTTTGCCCTCATTTAGGCCTGACAGGCAAAATCAATATCTCCCATTGAGTTCAAATTAATAGAATTGCACAACGCAAATGCAATCAAATGATTGGAATGATGGATTATACCACCTGCCTTTATAATAGTAGGTCCAGGAGCTGGGCTTCCGTTTATGATTTATCCTTTGTGTATTTCTCTCAAGATGAAGTGGGCAGGAGGCTTGATATCCTGCAGACTATATAATGGCGATACTCTAATTTCCTTCTCGGTTAGAACAATGGGGTGTATGATAACATCCTGGCATGATTTATATGGGAAAAAAAAAAGATTCTTTATCAGAGATCATATTAAAAGCCAGTGATCTAGGCCTGGCACACATCGCATCGGAAGTACTGATGGTGATTGTTTTGCATGATTATGATAATAGATTGCTAAATCTCTAACATTATTCATGAAACATATGAATCCCGTACTCTTCCGTTTCATTTTGAGAAAGATACTGCATCATAGGTTCTAGGTAAGGCTTGAAGTAATTTTATATTTTGTACTTTCTATATAGATATAAAATTAATGATTAGCGAGCATAGAAAACAGTCAAAGGAATAATAATACTACTGTATGTGCCTTTAAATAGATTTCATGCTTAGTAAATGACTGTTTGTGCAAATTAACATTTGAGAATAATTGGAAATATAAACAGAACTGTCCTTGATAATCAAGTACCCTCCTTAATATAACCAGTGAACAAAAAAGCGTAATTATTTAATTTGAAACAAAATTCAGTTGCTGTCTCATATTATTGACATTGTACTTAACAGGTGGTTTAAAAACTAAATGAAAACTTCATTGTTAGCTGTAAATCACTGAATCAATAGGATTTCCTGAATTCACTTCAAATATATTTTATATACCTTATACAGTAATTTAGCTTTCTTATTTCTAATTTAACAGCATGTCTTTCAATAGTTTATGTATTTTAATAATAAATAATAAACCAATGTAGATTTAGAAAAGGAAAGACTTGTTTGACATTTGAAATCTTTGGACAAGCAAGCATGTAGAATTTGTTTCAGGCCTGACATTTGCTGATCTGTTTCAAGTGTGGAACTCAAAACAAAGGGAGTTATGGTCAAGCTTAAAAGACCCTGGTAATACCATATTTTAAAATATATTAATGTTTGGTTACTATATTAGAAAAGGATATTGCAGCCTTAGAAATACTTCAAAGAAGACCACCAAGACTTGTAACACAAAGTACTGTCATAAACAGTACAAAAATAGATTGAGAAGAAATTTTAGTCAAATATAAATAATCCTGAGGGGTATGTAATCAGTTAAACCAGGACATTATTTCCAGTTCAGATGTGAAAGAATGAAATTAGGAACCAACTGGGAATGAAAAGGACATTTATTCCCCACCAAGAATAGGAAATGCTTCTATACACAAAGAATTGTAGGTACAGTAACTGGAAAAGGATTATTAGCCATCTGATGGCCAGGCTTCTTCATGAAGCTAAAGAATGTTTAGATTCACTTAGCTGCTAAATTACTACGCTAGCAAGATAGGCTGAATGACCTCTAATTTGCAGCCTTTTAAATGTTCTGATATCATTCTGTAACATATGGGTAGGACAAAGTATATTTCAATGTTATTTAAATGCAATAACATATAAAAAACAAAAGGAGAAAAGGAATTCATGTTTTGTTGCATAAAAGCATTAAGGCAACTCCACAGGGTGGTGTAATGTGTGATAATTACAGTTTTAATTCAAATCTATCCCCTATCATGCTTTGTTTGTTAATTGTGTCTAAATAAAACATCCAAATTCGTTTTTTATGTATCAACACAGCTTTAAAATGTTTTCCGTGAATACTTATCCACATCCTGGAAAGACCTCTTTTTCAATGCAGTTTAAGTGTATGTATTTAAATCCATTCCCCTTGCTTACCAGACTCCAGTTCAGAAAGGCTTGCAGAAACTGATCCTTTCGTAAACACTCAGTTTAAATGCCATTTAGAAGAAAGCTTAATCGGTACAGTGTTGAAGATGACCCAAGCCCTGTGTATTATTGATAATTGCTAACTGACCTGTGTACAGGGCTGTTTGAACTCTGTTGACCCTTTATGAAGCTCATGATTACTACTGTATACTGATTAAAAGGATCTGTGCTACAACTTGAAGAATAGTTACAAATAATTATATCAAAGTTATAATTTATACATTGAATCTGAAACACTTAGTGTACTGTAAAGCATTACTAAATTCCCTTTCTAAAAGCACTATGCTGATTTTGTCTGTTTTGTTTCCAGTGATTTGTTCATGTTCTCCTTTGTAGAACAGAGCCTGATAGTCTGCTCTTGAAGCACATAAATTGAAGAAGGTGAGAGGCTACATTTCAGAATTGGAAAAGCAAGAAGTGATTTTTGTTCTTGCAGAACACTCCCCTAGACCACCCAAAAAATCATAAAGGTATGGCAGCCACCCACCTGGAGTGAAAGGAGACCAAAGGGATGTAGTTAACATGCACTTAAACTGGGAGATGAAAACCGCTGATAACAGTATCCTAATGGATGCTTCATTGATTGGTTGCTGTAGACCAAGGGACAATGTTTACTGAATGGCTTACAAAAAGTGGACTCTTGAACTGTTTTTGTTTTCAGGCAAAGGTACAGACATTGCAGGAAAACTGAGAAAAGAAGACGTACAGTAGAGATGGCACTTACTCTCAAAGAATGGATGCAGCTTCTACCTGACTATTGCTGTGACTAAAGATACCATTTCAAAGATTGTCACTTTTTGTAGTGATAAACCCTCCTAATCATTCATTTGTAAGTTTTTAGATTAGCACATCATCTGTCTGGACAGAAATGAAAGTCCGTAATGAAAGGGCAGATGAAAATTGAATGTTGTTATTGATTTGTGTAGTTTTTCGTAAGTGCTGAATGGGGAAGAGATGTGAGTGGATTTTTAGGTGATATTTGTTATTGCTGTAATTGTTGGATTTTTTTTACAGCAACTCTGGATTGCCAAGTTCCCTACAAGGAATAAATGGCTTTCTAGCAATGAATGGATTTTTACTTGTCTTTCTCTTCAAATCCTGCACAAAGGACTTCCTGCAGGTTTTGTAAAACTGGTCTTATGGAAGCTTATGAGATAAGAATGTAACAGCATAATCAGGTTACAAACAAGAGGAGGCCGTGCATCCCCTCTTGGTCATTTTTGGAAAAAAAAACCCACAGTACTTATTTTATCATACCATGCATTTTCTAACCTCTTTATCCAATACAGAGTCATAAGGGAGCCAGACTCTCCCAGCAAACAATGGGGGCAAGGTGGAATACACCCTGAATGGGATCCCAGTCACAGCCATTTTATGAACACAGACACAAACACAGACTCTCATCTAGGACCAATGTTCCCAGAAATCAATTAACCTGCCAGTACAGTACAGTACTGTATGTCTTTGGCCTGTGGGAGGAAACCACAGCACCTGAAGGAAACCCACACAAGCACAGGCAGAACGTACACATTCCACATACAATAGTATTTCATTTTATGTTTAAGAAACAAAATAAGTGTAATGTTTACCTACTGGACTCATGTTATTATTGGTGGGAAAAAATACACACAGTTATACAATTACAGTAAGTATATGTAATGGGGCATATTTGGTACTGATTTTGTTAAAGAAGGTGACAATCTGTTTGAAACCTGGATAGCACTGAATTCGTCCATGGTCATTTGGTGTACTGGAATTCTTTACTTAGTTATGGAGCTACTGTATGTGGCTCTGAAAACGGAGATAGCCACGGCTGGCCTTGAGCTACACTCATTACAGGAATACAGATTTAGATTTTCTTAGTCAAGTATAAGTAAACATACTGTAAAAGAAAAGTGTCTTCATGCCCACAGTGTTATGACAACAAAGGTCTTCAGCATTCTTAAAGAATTAAAATTATATTCCATTAAGCTATTGATTCACTTATAATACGAACAATGAGATTATTGTTTCATGTCTGTTACCCTTTGTACCAAGTAGCATATAAATTATCCTTTAAATTAGACAAGTTTGACTTTTTATGGCTTACTAAAAATTATATTTTCAATTAGCTGTTTTACTCAGTGGCGGTTCATAAACACTAACAGGTCCCATTGATCACCTCATTTGTTACTTAAAGACTGCAGCCAGTTTCTCTATGAAAAGTGATTAAACGGTGCGGTAAAATTATTAACTGCATTAAATAGCAGAGCTATCTCGATTAACTGAAAATATACATACTGTATGACTTTTGTTTATTATTATTTTTCTTATTATTTACAATGTTGTGTTTTTATGGAATCACTATGTTTATACTTTTTGCCTTCATCCTTCATCAGTTCTCTCTTGCTAAATGTCACCAATAAATTGTAAATTAGTTTATGATTTCTAATCTATTGATGAAGTACATTAATAAAAAAAATGAGTGTGCTTGAGGTTCTGGCTTTTTATATCATTAGTTGAGCAATGGTTTAAGCAGCAGGCTTTTGGATTATATACGAGACCCCCCTCAGACTGAGACGATTGAGCCAGGGAGCTGCTGCAGGGGCGTAGATTGGGTGGCTGGAGGGCAGCGAGAAAGAACACAGGAAGTCCCGGGTGCGAGAGTTAAGAGACGCATGTGAGTGGACATGTGCGAGAGTAGAATCCAACCTTCCTTATGAATTTCTGTGATAGCTCTGTTATAATTTCAATAAGCATCGTTGAACACAATGTAATAAGCTGTGTTTTGAACTTATGCACCTCTGAATGTCCAAGAATAGGTAAAAAAAAGACCATACAGCATACATATTGTATTAGTCTTGCTGTTCTAATAGAATTAGTAAGGTCTTGTAATGGAGTTTATTTACAAAGTCAATGCACAAAAGCTTAAGTGGTAAAATACACTGTACACTGTATTTGTGTTCATGACGATGGGAAATGTCATAGTTGAGTGTAATGGTGGGTAGCTCAGATGGTAACAGATCATTGGCGGAAGCAAACATCCACTGCACCTGGTATAGAACCTGAGAAAATCACAATCCTCTAACATGATGTTTGTTGCCCAGCCTCTAACTATATACAGTAGCTGTAATGAACAGTGTCAGTAGATTTAGTGCATCCAATAGAAAACTGAATATCCTGTCAGATACTGACCTACAGTTTTGTAACAATACAGTATACATAACACTTACTTCTACCAAACAGAAACCTGTCATCAAATATTGGGTTTGCAAATTGCAGTAGTCGTCTCTGAGCTGAAAGAAAACCCACACTATTCACCTCGATAACAGAATATACTGCAACAGAAATAACACATCACACATTCAATGTGTTTATATTTTCTTAGAATGTAAAATATTATGAAAATTAGAAAATATGTTTTATATTTATATTTTATATATGTTCTGTATTCTCACATTTCATTAACTTCAGGAATTTTCTCATTGAACATTATCTAAGATGAATATCTTAGCCTGTTTAAACACATAGTCCTAAGAACACTAATAATGTGGTGGTTTATCATAAAACTTCGCAATGGAATACCATCAACTTTGAAAGTATTGGGAAAATGTTTGCATAAGATGGATTTATCTTTAGTTTTTATCTTTCTTTCAATACATTTACTTAAACTGTAACACTCTTTACGATAAAGTGATTACAGAAAATGGATGGAAAGCTAATTAGAAATATTGAGTCTGCACAGAAAGAATATTCCACTTACCACAGGACTCAAGAGGGCATGTGAGGACTAGTCTTTGTTGTTTGACTTTTGTTGCTAAACGCCATAAAAACTATCCTTATGCCACATTTTCAGGGTTATTTCTGAGTACTGTAGAAAATAGACTTGTGAAGGCCAGTCTTGTGTGTTTTTATTTTTAATTTAATTTTAAAATTGAGAAAACCAAGACTTGAATTTAAAGTTACTCACATGGAAGCACCTCGTGAGGGAAGCAGCAGTTGTGACAACAGGCACATGGGCCGAAACTTAAATAACTAGCCATGTTATTTGTGAGTTTTTCAAATGTTTCTTTCTTGTTTACTTAGGGCTTCAATTCTGTAATACTTTTACTTACTGTAGTTGCCCCTGTTGTTTCATTCCGTCACACATTCACATGTCTGCCACAGTGACAGTCAGAGGTAGGCCTGTGTAGCTTGGTGTGTGTTGGAAGTAATCCATATACCAGTTGGTAATACTTTGAAGGTGTTCTTTTCTTATTTCTTAGCCGAAATACATGCAAGGGTGGATCGGTGGCACTGTGGCTAAAGATCTGTGCCCGTGTTCGAATCCTGTGGCTGGCAGAGGAATCCTACTCTGATGGGCCCCTGAGCAAGGCCCTTGACCCCAACTGCTCCAGGGGTGCCATATAAATGGCTGCGCTCTGACCCCAAGCTTCTCTCCCTAACTGTGTGTCTCAGAGAGCAAGTTGGGGTATGTGAAAAAAGACACATTCCTAATACAACAAATTGTATATGGCCAAAAAAGTGATCTTATCCTATCAGATCTATAACTTTTAATTTAAAAAATGCTGTTATAGAATTCAGTGGCTCCATTGGCCTCTTCATTAATTATAACAAATAAATGTCCATGTGTACAGTATATGAATCTGGTTATATATTTGTATATGTTTCTATTTGTTACATTATACCAACTCAAATAAAGAGGAAAGCCTCCAGTCAAGTAATGCATTAGTATTGATAAAAGCCACAGGAGGCAAGATATCTGGCAGAATGAGTTGTCTCTTATGCCCTTAGCTTATCGAGACTACTACACAGACATCTGAGTCTATTCAAAGACAGAGCTTAATTCAAAGTCAGCACTCAGTGTGGTTTTTTATGTTTAGTTACATAACCAGAAATTGTTTTAGAAGTGAGAACCACATTGCTTGTGGACAAATGGTGTAAAAAAAACCCAACCACTTACACCATGACAATTTAGAGGACAATTTTGAGTCACAAACAATGAAAAGTAACAAACAGTTCAAGATGGTGGTAGAAAAACTGAACAAAAACCTACATGAGTAGCAGCCCTATTAGCTGGGAATGATCTTGCAACTACAGTATGAGGCAGTATTGCTAAGAAGCATACCTCTGTGCTGCCAGCTTGAAATATGGAAATTTCTATGGGAATTGTTACTTATTGTTTTCTTAAGTGAGTATTCTTGTCTACTCTATAAAAAACATCAATGTTTTGCCATTTACTGGTAAACTGCAAGTTTATTCTTGCAACTTAAATTTCCTGCTTCGTTCAGTGCACAGGTAATACAATGTACTTGCTGAGGCATTATAGGAGAATTCAGGTATCAAGTACAGTATGTGTTGGCCTGGTATGAAAACAGAAAATGCGAGAGAAAAGTATTCTAAGAACATTGAATTTTAAGAAAGAAACTGGTATTTGGGTATTTAGATATTTGTAATAATGTCCTTATGAAGATATTAACAGTATAAAGACATTTATAAAATGCCTTCTTTGTGGGAGATAAATATATAGTTTTCTTTTAGGTAAAATATGATTCTCCATTTAGTAATCATTTTCAAAAAGTACTTTTATATTTTATTTTCCTAAGAAAATGGTTGAAAATATTTAACACTAAAATAAATATGAATTGGTCCATTCAATTTTTGAGACTTGTTCATTCATTCTAATTATAAGGCTGAGGGAAGGAACTACAAATATCAGGAAAAGCTGAAATAAGATAATTGTTGTGTGACAGAGGAGCCTGTCACGAGGTACAAATAGCACGGGAAATACATATTCATACACCTTCCGTTGAGCGGTTGCTAGATAAGTCCCTGAGGGTGCACACTCAGGGCTTGACTAGTAACTGCTATTACTTCATATACATTCACATTCACATACTCACCGTTTGTTTGGTGTCAGTACTTCCAGGGTGGGTCAGCCTATGGTGGCCTCAGAAGACCAAACCTAACCCCAGTTCTCAAGGCTTATTTAAGGAGATGGGAAAAAACATGCATTGAATTGGAGAAATGGTTTGTTCCAGAGGGGGAGGGGCTTACAAGCTATTTAAACTGGCTCTTCAGCTCTTCAGAGGGGGTTGGTTGTTGGTTGTTGGTTGTTGGTTGTTGGTTGTTGGTTGTTGGTTGTTGGTTGTTGGTTGTTGGTTGTTGGTTGTTGGTTGTTGGTTGTTGGTTGTTGGTTGTTGGTTGTTGGTTGTTGGTTGTTGGTTGTTGGTTGTTGGTTGTTGGTTGTTGGTTGTTGGTTGTTGGTTGTTGGTTGTTGGTTGTTGGTTGTTGGTTGTTGGTTGTTGGTTGTTGGTTGTTGGTTGTTGGTTGTTGGTTGTTGGTTGTTGGTTGTTGGTTGTTGGTTGTTGGTTGTTGGTTGTTGGTATGTCAGGTAGTGTGACTGAAAACAGAGAGAAAGCAATAAGGGGGATCTATCTTCATTTGAAGAATTAGTTTTGTTTCTTTTTGGGGTTTTGTTTTCTGTTATGGGGGGCTGGAGCTCTGTAAATAAACTGCACTTATTTTACTTGAGTGTTTTTGTGGCGGAGCCATTCTGTTATAAAACAGACCTACTTTGGCCTTCCTCAGGCCATTGTGTGACATGATTCACAAAAAAACTTGTATTTGTACATTAGGATCCCTATTTGTAGTTAAGTCTTATTCAATCATCATGGATTTTGCAAAGGGTATATTGACTATTTATTGAGACAATATTGTTACAAATGGGGGGGATTATGAAAGTTAGACAATATCAAAAAACTACTTAGCATATTGGTCAATTACTAAAGTACATAATAACCACCAACTTGTAATGATTTTGACAAGAATATACCCAAATGGTTGGTATAGTTAGGAGCATGTGAGTTTTTTGTTCTCTAACACAGTTTTGATGAAAAATGTGTATTAATTCAGATGTACTTGGTTAAACAAATACTGTATATATATTTCAAATCTGACACTGAAATTGGTAGCTGTCACTTTAAGACATGCACGTATGAGTGACGTCAGTGCGCCAGTAATTGTGGTAGTGGACATCGTAAGTTGAGCGTGGAGTGTGGCTAAATGTGATGTGAATGCAGAGAGCGTGTTAAAAGAAGACTGTGATATTCTGTGCATCTTGGATTAGACGAGAGCAAAGAGGAAATTGCCACTACTGTATTTTTTTCTTTTTGTTATTTTAGTAGCGCTTTGTGCATCCTGGTGTGTGTACTGTATATCCCCATGTACAGTGCCTTGCGAAAGTATTCGGCCCCCTTGAACTTTTCAACCTTTTGCCACATTTCAGGCTTCAAACATAAAGATATAAATTTTTTATTTTATGTGAAGAATCACCAACAAGTGGGACACAATTGTGAAGTGGAACGAAATCTATTGGATTTTTGAAACTTTTTTAACTAATAAAAAAATGAAAAGTGGGGCGTGCAAAATTATTCGGCCCCTTCACTTTCAGTGCAGCAAACTCACTCCAGAAGTTCAGCGAGGATCTCTGAATGATCCAATGTTGTCCTAAATGACTGATGGTGATAAATAGAATCCACCTGTGTGTAATCAAGTCTCTGTATAAATGCACCTGCTCTGTGATAGTCTCAAGGTTCTGTTGAAAGCGCAGAGTGCATCATGAAGACCAAGGAACACACCAGGCAGGTCCGTAATACTGTTGTGGAGAAGTTTAAAGCCGGATTTGGATACAAAAAGATTTCCCAAGCTTCAAACATCCCAAGGAGCACTGTGCAAGCGATCATCTTGAAATGGAAGGAGTATCAGACCACTGCAAATCTACAAAGACCTGGCCGTCCCTCTAAACTTTCAGCTCAGACAAGGAGAAGACTGATCAGAGATGCAGCCAAGAGGCCCATGATCACTCTGGATGAACTGCAGAGAACTACAGCTGAGGTGGGAGAGTCTGTCCATAGGACAACAATCAGTCTTACACTGCACAAATCTGGCCTTTATGGAAGAGTGGCAAGAAGAAAGCCATTTCTCAAAGATATCCATAAAAAGTCTCGTCTAAAGTTTGCCACAAGCCACCTGGGAGACACCCCAAACATGTGGAAGAAGGTGCTCTGGTCAGATGAAACCAAAATCGAACTTTTTGGCCACAATGCAAAACGATATGTTTGGCGTAAAAGCAACACAGCTCATCACCCTCAAAACACCATCCCCACTGTCAAACATGGTGGTGGCAGCATCATGGTTTGGGCCTGCTTTTCTTCAGCAGGGACAGGGAAGATGGTTAAAATTGAGGGGAAGATGGATGCAGCCAAATACAGGACCATTCTGGATGAAAACCTGTTGGAGTCTGCAAAAGACCTGAAACTGGGACGGAGATTTATCTTCCAACAAGACAATGATCCCAAACATACAGCAAAATCTACAAAGGAATGGTTCACAAATAAACGTATCCAGGTGTTTGAATGGCCAAGTCAAAGTCCAGACCTGAATCCAATCGAGAATCTGTGGAAAGAGCTGAAAACTGCTGTTCACAAACGCTCCCCATCCAACCTCACTGAGCTCGAGCTGTTTTGCAAGGAAGAATGGGCAAGAATTTCAGTCTCTCGATGTGCAAAACTGATAGAGACATACCCCAAGCGACTTGCAGCTGTAACTGCAGCAAAAGGTGGCTCTACAAAGTATTAACGCAAGGGGGCCGAATAATTTTGCACGCCCCACTTTTCATTTTTTTATTAGTTAAAAAAGTTTCAAAAATACAATAGATTTCGTTCCACTTCACAATTGTGTCCCACTTGTTGGTGATTCTTCACATAAAATAAAAAATTTATATCTTTATGTTTGAAGCCTGAAATGTGGCAAAAGGTTGAAAAGTTCAAGGGGGCCGAATACTTTCGCAAGGCACTGTATATATACTGTATGTGAATCTTTTGGGTTAAAGGTTATACTGCATCCAATATCTGTTTTGTAACAGAAAATAATACAACAACTCATTTTTATGATTTCATGCAGATCCAGAATTAAAAAATCCCCATTTAAGTTTACTGTAGTATGGTGTGGTCTTTCCCGGGCTACACTCATAATGCCTACAAAGGCCCCAAAGAAGAGATAAGCTGCCTTTTAAACTAAATAAGATAGAACCTACGGTTCAATCTCTCTCTCTGTAGGCCTGGATTCCACAGAATAAACAGGGACCTGTATCCCTATTCTGAAATGCACCCACTAATCAAGAGAGGCCATTTTTAACTGAGGTTTTCTTCACACAGGAAATCAGAGTACCCAAAAAAGAAAGAATAGCAAGCTCTCTTAGGGAGGTTCAAATACTTCCAGTCTGGTCTTTTTGGATTATATGGACAAGGACCTCTCACCTGGCACACACTTTACTGTATGTTCTGTCTCCTCCTATCTCCTTTCTTTCTTGTGGTCTGTTAGTCTTTTTTTACGCCCTGTCTTTCATCATACACTTTTGACACTCTTATTTACTCAGAACTTATTTTACAAAGGTACACCAGAAGATTCCGTCTCGCACCCAACACAACTACTGTAGGTGAACATCCCTTCGTTTAAAGGTTACCAATTGTGTCCAGATTCTCAGAGACACTTCCACTGCCAACTACCTCAGTAATAATACAGGTATATAATAATACTGTTATTTATTTATGAAAACATTAAATACGAGGCAATTTGAACCTGGCTCATTAAATGGTGGCAATCTTCACATAAAAGTTATCTCTGCAGTTATATCTAGTGTTTAACACTATGTACTGTATACAATTAATGCACCTCACATAAAAATTTGATTTCATATACAAATACCAGATGAAGGTGCTTACCCATAGTTAAGGCTAAATGAATTTAGGTTACTTAAATAGTTTATATCTTTAAATTAGAAATTATGGAAATAACTATTGTTTTCTTATTTTTAATTAAATTGTTTAGACACAATTATCTGAAGTTGTATATGTTTTGTAGGTTAATTCAAAATTACTTTATTCATCCCCGGGGGGCAATTAAAACCATAACTGAAAATACACAGGTGTATTTTTTAATATTTTTATATTCTCTTCCTGCTCTACCGATATTTTACTGTTGCGCCTATTATTCTGTCATGTCTTCATACTAAGAAACTACTTAATATGCAAATATTTTGAAATTAGTTTTTGAGATTGGTTTTTTTTGCCAACTGGCATTGCTGACTGTACTCTGCTGGAGTGTGTATTGGTGAGAAAATTGAAATTCTGCATCATTAACAACTATGACACAGGGCAGCACTAATCCTGCCTTTTTACCACTCAATATTCAGCATGCAGAAACTGACATTTTTTTTTGTTTTGTACACACTATTTGTTGTCTGACCTTTTTAAACTACTTAGATTTTATGCATTTGGAACATCCTGCCTTATGTACATGCATAATTAGTTTTTTGTGTACGTTAAGCGGTGTAATGAATGGTTTCCAAGAGGTAAGACCGCTATCATGGTTTATGAAATCCGGCCCTTTATGTGCAGATTTTTTATTTTGTGAAAATCAATGTTCTTCCTGTCCTGTGTCTTTCACAAAAAAAACTGCAAAATAATTTGATAGTTAGCCTTTCAATCTGAAAATAAAACATGTCAAAACACGAAAACTACAAAATCTAACATGTTTTTCTTCTTCTGAACAAAACTGTTCATTTTCACAGACTTCTAGGGACACATTATTCACATTGTAACATCCAAGGTTATACGATGTTTAACCGTTATGAGATGGTTCAAGCTTAGGCTTTGGTTCAAGCCTCTACATGGAGTATAAATTGGACACACTTGGCCTGACTGATTTGTGCCATGTGGGAATAGAATTCTACAGGAGGGAAGGAGCTTGTTTGACTGGGCCATGTGGTAATTGGACAATCCATAGGATCAATGGGGACAATGGGAGTAGAGGTTTGTGTCTAAGCATCAGTAGCTATGGGTGTGAGAGTGAGCTGTTACTAAAGACTACAATGTAATAATAATAATAATTGCTTACACTTATATAGCGCTTTTCTGGACACTCCACTCAAAGCGCTTTACAAGTAATGGGGACTCCCTTCCACCACCACCAATGTGCAGCATCCACCTGGATGATGCGACGACAGCCATAGTGCGCCAGAACGCTCACCACACATCAGCGATCAGTGGGGAGGAGAGCAGAGTAATGAAGCCAATTTACAGAGGGGGATTGTTAGGAGGCCATGATTGATAAAGGCCTACAGTATGTAGTCAGTGTAGATAGCATGGGAATAATTATTTGACTAAAGTGCTTTGTCATCAGCAGACAGTCTTGGAATCTAAGTATCAGTGAGGGGTTTAGGATGTTAATGAAAAAATTGTAAGGAGTTTGTTAAGGGTTTTGATATAATGAACTAATGAAAAATGGACCCAGAGCAACTTTTCAAATTTTCACAAGGGTTTGTATTCCTGGCTTTGGTTCTAAAGCTCCAGAGTTTCTGTGGGGATGTTGCTCTGTTTATAGTTGATAATCTGGGTGTAAATGCCTAAAATGAGAAAGATAAACCACAAGAACTCTAAATTTGCTTCAATTAAACCTACTGGGGTTTACCAGTGTAAGTATTGTTCATTTCGGGAAATGAAGAGAGATATACAGTAGAGTCCTAAAGAAGACTGGCCTTTCGGATAGATACAGTATTTGGAAGACTGAGGAATTGATCCATGGGAGATGAAAAGGACCTAAAGGTACTGTGCTAATAATCTGAAACAATTTTTGGACTGTACAGGTGTCTTCAAAAGTGGACCAGCGGTACACTATTGGGACCTGGAGGGGTTCCATATGCCAGACATAGCGACAACCACCCAAATGTGTAGGTGTGATCAGGTGATGTGCTGACTTGGGGCTACCTTTTGTTGCTTAGGGGATTGCATAGCAATATCCTAGTTGCTGTGGCAGGATTGTCAATTTACAACAATGTTCTTCAGTTGCCATATTTTTGCATATTCATTGTTTCTGTAAACTAGTTATTTTAATTTAGGAGTTTCTGGAGCACCTCTGTCACTTTGGTTATAATTGTCCAGACACTACTGGTTACACTGAATAGGTTGGAGTCAACCATGGAATCCTTGGCTTATGGTGGAACGACCTATAATTTTACAGGTACTGTACCTAGGAGTTACAGTAAGTGACAGGTGCTCATACATAAATATACAGAGTCAAGTCACCTGCTCTTCTCATTGTAAGAATGTTTGGCTTGATGCTCATAGTGTTAATGAATCCAATCTCGTTCACTAAATTAAATTGCAGCATTGGATTTATATTAAATGATTGTGTGGCCAACATAATGTCAAACATGAATAGCAAGAAAAAAAATCCCTGTAGTTTCCAATGGGCTCATGTTATGATCTTCAGTACTATTAATTATGGAAAGAGGTAAAGCATTTAGTGAAAGAAAGGAACACAGAACATGTGTGCATGCCTAGTTAATACAGGGAGGGAGTTTAAAAGAGGTTCTGTAATCCTTTCTCCTCTGGCTAAACATAAATCAATAAAAATTGCAAACCAGCTGGGAAATCATTGCTGATCTGCTTCATGACCTGGCATAATTATGCTGTGTGGAACTGATGAAATGTCTGTACACAGATGCTCAGAAGCCTGGAAATACAAAAAGCTAAAGTAATAAATCATTCACTGCTGTTTATAAGGCCAAATGAAAGATTTTGAAGGTACTGTAGACATATTTAATGCTCAGTGCTGGATTTTGGGACCCAAGTGAACTTTAGTACGAGTTACAATTTGCTAAAATCTTAAACTTTTTTTTCCGGCAGAATCTGGCTGGTCAAATTGTAAATTATACCAATCAGTAATTGTATCCCAAAATTGAAGGAGATAAGAAGTTGTAAGAAATCCTGTTCTACTGGGTACACTCTCTTACTTTTGTCATTTAAAGTACTTCTAGTTGCACTTGAAATGACAATTTTAAGAGAGTTTACCAGTAGAATAGGATTTCTTGCAGTAGAATACGATACCACACAGTGCAATTTACAATATGAACAATATTGATAACAACCTCGATACACCAGCAGCCTTTCTACACAGTGGATCAGATGGAGATGTGAGAAATTGTTTCATGAGTTGAAATAAGGGGGAACTTTTAAGCCAGATGGTGCAGGCCTATAGAGGAATTTAAGTCAGGTCACCAGGGTTAGCAGCTCTACTCCTTCAAGAAGAGCCATGGGATCCTTAATGAATAGTAGAGACATCAGTTTAGCGACTCATCTGAGGAACAACACTCCTGCAGTACAGAGTCCCTGGTCACTATACTGGGACTTTGGTTTGTAAATCGAGGATACTAGATAAAAGTGCTGCCAACTTATCCACTATCACACCTTACATCAGCAACCCGTCTCCCATCCCACTAGTAACCAGCTAGTCTTTTGTATCTTCTGGGATCTGAGGAGAGCAGACTAGAAGCTTTTAACGCTGCTGTCACGATAAACAACTTGTGATCCTTTTTACAAAGAAAAAACATTTATACATTGATGTTTGTACACACCTTTTTTTTAAACTATAGTCACATTGCTACAGTTATGTTTTTTTATACCTTTATACTTTCCATTTTCCTTTTGTGCTTTGACATTGGATAGTGCACCAAAATTCTTGTTTTGTGAAAATGCAATAATGTATATTTTATAAATAATAGTATGCAATGCATTTTGCCCAGATTTCTAAATTGTAAACTGTTGTAACTATACTACTTACCACAGTATATTAATTGCATCTGATGGTGTTTTTTGTGCATATCATCAATACACATTATGCATGTCCCTTACCCTACTTTCAGCTTCATGCAAACTCTTCACTTCTTGGTTGACATAGTTACCTACAGCATAAAACTGGAGATGTACTACTGTTTGAAGTATTCATTTTCAGCTGAGCAGGTGCAACCTCTTTACAGATCAAATAAGCAATCATGTTTTATCAAAATTAAAAAAGTCAATTTCACTTGTCTCCAGAAAAGTCTGCTATTCATAAATGAATCTTTTTATATAAACTAACAAACATAAATAGTAAAATAATTCCACTTTATTGAATATTAAGGTAACTTCCTTCAGAAAGAGGCTGCTACAGTACCTTCATCTCAAAAAGGGACATTTTCTGCTCATTTTCTATCATGTATAGTATTGTCTGGGGTTTTTTTTCACAGTATGAATAACATTTCTTAAGATTATAATTAAGAATTGTTACCATAATTAAATGATCACAGTTTGAAAGCCTTATTATGTTGATACAGCTTTGGGTGACTTGAGAAGTGTATCTGGAATTTTAAATAAAGTTAAAGAGTAAACACTTCTAGCTTCAAAGCAGAGAGGATGTTTGCTGAGGAATGGATGGTTCCATGAGCAGAAACAATTGTAATAGTAATAGTATCTTGGTATGCCTAGGCAAGTTGTGGATTAATGATTGTAAAGGAGCAGGGCAGAAAGACACAGTATAAGTTCACCTTAAGAGCACAAGGGGGGAGAGGAGAAGCCTGAGGAGAAGGAAGAAACAAGGAGATCAAGGAGAGGACAGAGAGGTCCACAGGAGTTGGGACTTGAAGCCTGTGGCAGGCAAGAGCTCATACTTCATGATCATCCAAATCAAACCTGACTGGAGCTAAGCATATGAACCTTGTTAGAGAGAGCATGCTATTCTGTGATTTTAGGGAACTTGGGTTTCCTGGTACCTCAGAAACGTCTTTCCTGGTTAGGGTTCATTTTATGGATAGGGATATACAGTAGGCTCCTATTTATTTTGTGGCATCTAGGGTGCAGAGAAAGAGATTTAACTGATGGTAACTTTTTAAATAATGCAATTAATAAACAAATATCATTTGGAATTAATAGGGGATTCAAAGCCAATCTGGCAACTAGAATAGCCTATAGTTCCATTTTCTTTACATGTGTATTGTCCATAATTGTATAATATGTATAATAAATGTATACATATTTTTCCCATTTACTAGTAGCAAACAGAGAAAAACCATCATATCCAGAGTCCTTCAAAGTGGGTGATGTCAGGCTGCTTTTTTTTTTCAATGTAATGACACAGAGACAATTGGTCAAATGGATTACAGGTAGGTGAGATGCAGTTTACACAGATAACACTTAATGTTCATAGGTGTCTGACAAGCCACAAGGGTTACCGTTTTGCAGCAGCTGAATCTATTCACTCTTGGTGTTATTTGGCTAATTCATCTCTGCCTCGTGGGGAATTCCTGTCACAATAAGTTTATGGCAGTTGCTTAGATACAGACCAGCAATCTTTGTACAATTACTTTGTACTATGGAACTCATCTTGATGAGATGGGTACGCTTCCAGATGAGTACGCTTTTTGGAGGTTTCATGATTTGTGGAAGTGCACCAATACATTATCTGGGTATTCTCTAATTTGTTACAATGGTATATACAGTATATATAACAATGCATATGCTATCTGTACACAAGCCCTCACATATAAAGGCAGTGAACAACCTTTTGCAGATGAGTTCATAATTAAGTCATTTCGTTGTATTTTATATGTGACATTTCCAAATGCTTAATTAAAAATGAAAAAAATATTCTTAAGATTTTCTGAAAAAAAATCTAAAATTTTCTTTGAACCTAAATACTGTAATTATAATAATGATCTTCACTCATCCTATCAAAATCTGTAAAGCACAAGTAAATGTCCATCCCAAATCAAGATTTTCATCCATGTGTAATTTACTCTGAACAGCTTTCCAATATTGCTGTCCCTGCAGTTGATATTTGTTGTGCACTGCATAATTACAGCACAACTGCACCCTTGAGATCCATTTCTTTCAAGAAACTAATTAAATAGTATGCCCATGACAATAACTCTTCCACCGCATACGAGTATAGTAAACAATGCCATCAAGCAGTGTCCTTACTGTTGGCTGTTACTGTATTTGCAAATGTATGTACTGTACTTTTTTATTGTCATTAAAGTTCTGATAGTGTTGATGCTTAGCACTGCCATGAATAAATCCAATGTACTTTATGCCCTTATCAGCAAACACATATTACCTCATTGAAAAGCAAATACAGCTTTATGTCACAAATTATTAATATACTGTAAACGGAAAACTACATAATCATGACATAGCTCCATATTACATACAGTAAATACGTTATGTCTACTCATTTTTTCAATATACTATATGTATTTTCAGAACAAGTATAATTAAATCACTATTTCCAAACCAATTTAACTATTGAAAATAGTTTTTTTAGAAATAGAATTTTTTTTTCTGTGTGTGTAGTTGGGATTTTCATGGTTTAAACAGTATTTAAATAGCATCAACTCATTATAAGTAGTATTTGTCAATTCATTATTTTATGTAATGCGTTTACGACTATACAATTATAATTATTAACACATTACCGCATTTTTGCATTCAGAATTTCATTGTTATTGTGCAACTGTGTTGTCAATTGTGTCTATGGATTAGTTTGTTAGATCTGTAAGTATATTGACTATTGTGGATCCACAGTCCTATACTTTTTTTATTGTTGTTCTGACATTTTGTGGTGCATTACAGATCCTGACTCACCACTGACTTAAATGGACTGTTACCTGTCTATCAAGAGGAGCTATGGGTGGAGCCTGAGGTTTAACATGGCACTCATGGCATATTGAATTAATCTTTTTTTTGTGTTTGGATCAGTTCCTGGTTTGTGTACTGTTACACAGATTAGGTTAATCTTTGTGCTATATCTCTTAATATTTTAGTAGTGCCTTTCTTGCAGACTCCACAGTTTTGGTATTTGTTGAATGTTTGTCTTTTTCTCTTTGTAAATATTTTATAGCACCTCAAGCAAATAGTCCTTGGTTTTTCAGTGGGTCTATTTTTATGGCTTCTGAGATCACCCTAGACTTCTGAGATCCCTACTGAATTATGAATTACATGCATGTTTTCATTTTGACCAAAAATGTAAAACACAAACCACTGAAGAGTGTTCTTTATTAAACATATACAGTAGTTCTCATCTTAAAGGTTAAAATCATACAATAATAACAAACAATAATGGGATAACCATATTCTCCTTTGGGGGGTTGATGAAGAGAAGCTTTACATGTAAGTCTTTCAAAGGTTTTTGACTTTCTAGGCCTGTCAGATTAACAACAGTTATCGTTACACTTCTGGTGTGCACATTGTATTAGTGTACTGGGCATACATGAAGTAAGGGGTTTTAAGACTCCTGACAGAGTCTTTAAGAATTGAGTTGTCATTTGATATGTATTCATGCATTTCAGTGTTTTTGGAAATTCCAGACCTGTTAAACTATACTCATTTTGGTGTCACACATAATTTTGGTACCAATTTACCCTCAATGGATATTCATAAATTGTAATTTATTTCAGGCATTCTCGGTAGCATTCATGTTCAGGCAGCAAAAGGGAAATTCAGAATATTTCATCAACATCACCGTAGTGTTTCTCAGTCATGTGCTCTTTTTCAGTCATTTTTATTCCTGTAATTGCTTTAGAACTGCTATAGGACATCTGGACTCAGGCCTTAAAAAATACCATAAAAATTGTACTGGGATAATTAAAATGTCACATATTTACATTTCTTTTGACCATGCTGAAGATAAAAAGTTAAAAAAGTGTCGATGCTGGCAAACAAGACATTGTCTTAATTATCACGTATTCATTTATTTAATCAGAAAACATATTTCACTGAACAAATTAAGAGCAGCTTTAGTCACTACAAATTCTCATTTATCACTGTGACCCCACATATGTCCTGTTTTTCATTATAAATTATTATTAAATCAATCACTGTTTTAATCACAAAGGTAATGAAAATAGACCAGAAAAAAAATGTGAATCCACTCGTCAATGTCTTTGATGTGATCATTTTGTAATCATTAGCAAAGTTCATGACTTTTTTTTCCATTGGTGTTTGTCACGTTGCTACAGTGGCATTTCTATGTCTCCCTTGAGTTAGTGTTCAAGTAGATACACTGAAATCTAAATTGATAGCTTATATTGGATATTGTGGGTTGTCATAGCACTTCCAATTAACTTTGTTCTTCCATAATCTATACAGTCCGCAGAGCTCCTTTCCTTACCAGCATACAGAGCAGTGCAGGTCATACTATACAGGAGATCCAAATGGACCATGGGGACATCTGTATAATCTATAAGCATAACAAGATAAAAAGATGACTTCTGAGCAGAGCCACTAGCTGTCTCCAGAGAGTTTATCCTTCATAATAAGAAATGTTTATTTATGGAAGCTCATCATTGTGTGGATAGTACAGAGTGATCCCTCTGCAGCAGTAATGATTTAAACCACATTGTTTCTGATTACCTACTTTAAAGTAATGGAAATTCCAGCAAAAACAAGTATGCCTGGCTGTTTTTCTTTGTTGCTTATTTAGGTCTGATAAATTTTAGTTTAAGAAATTAGACCAAGAACGCAGGCCTGTAAAACTGACTTTCAGAAAGCTATGGTGTCTTCCCTAGATCTAAACTTATATATTTACTCTTCGATACAAATCCAAATGCCAGTTTTCCAAGTATTCCTCAGTATATCCTTTGTTTTTCAGATTTACACCCTTTAAATACAAAAAGTGGTGTTTGAATTGTTCGTGAGTCTTTGGGGAGTTCATGAGAAATTCAGTATATTACTTAGACATATGTACTGTATATGCCTCTTGAATAAATATTCAAGTCACTGGTGATTATGTTTGTTTAGAGCCATTAGAATTTCAGATGTTGACATGAAGAAGACTACAGGTAGGTTCATTTTTTTCCAACAATAACCTGAAAGGTGTGTGCTAACAATCTGAAACATACAGTATATACGCCACTGTGCAAAAGTCTTCACTCAGAAGAAGAGTGAATATTTTCTGTCTTCACTCAGAAACAATTTTATGGTGATCTTCTGCTGAAATATTAGCCATTTTGTTTTGAGATAACAGTCAACCCTCCAAGATCTGTCAGATAAAAGCAGCCTTTTAACTTTCTGGACGTGTGAAGAACAGCACGTGAGGAAAAACATGTGACAATGAGTGAATCAGGGGTAAATGTGATAGATTAGATTCTGCTATCGTTTATGGAAATTCTGATCAAGGTGAACTAAATGACAAACATGGATACATCTCACTCAATCCAAACTGTATAAATTAGAGTCAAGTGTTTTTAGTGGAAGACAATACTAATACAAATGTTAGTAAATTGCTGTTGCCCATAATATGCATATGTAACTCCTAAGTCCATCTAAAATGTCAAAAACCTTTGCACACAGTGTATGTGGTAAGAATAATAATTCAGAGAGCTCCCAGGGAATCTGATTGACTGGCATGTGGATGTGTGTTTTATTTTACTGTGGATATCTTTGAAATAAATAGAAAAAAAAATCTCACTTCATTTTACTTGAGAAGACCCTCTTTCTATCGAAATGTGAATGAAATTCTGTACAAAATGCTATGCAAATGAAACATAGACATGGAGAATAGCCATGAATACAGCTAAGAGCTATTTCAACTGTAAGTCCATTAAGATGTAGCGTCTATCTATGGAGATGTCCGTTAGACAATTATACTTGAAGATGTAAACTTTGAGTTTAATCCTTGTTTACAGCCTTGTGTTTGGCTTATACAATAAAGCTATGATATGTAAACTAGTCCTGCTTTCTTATTTCTAAAGCTGTTTTACTGAACTTGACCAAAATGTCATTGGTGGAGTGACAACTAAGTTCCCTTCTTTAATGCAAATTGTAGTCACCACAGCCTATCAGAACTTCAAAGGGGTGGAGTTTTTAAAATATATATCTTACCCTAAGCCTTAAACTTTATGCTGATAAGCAAATCCAATATTGAGATTTATCAGTGTGCCCCAAGGACTGAATCTGCCTCCTGAGCAAAATTAATAGCAAAAACACTCTTGGGAAAATGCAGTGCTAATGTCTGCTAATTTAATGGGCTACAGTTTAATTTGACTGAATGCAATAACCATGGGTTAAATGCAGTGAAGCTTTCTCTCGCTTTGCAGAGTGCAGACTTTTGAGGAATAGGCTGTCAAAGTATCACATAGTAAGAGATGATAGAGTGAAAAAGAAAATACCAGAAAAAGAGATATTTAAAACAGTAATTTTGACCTAATGAAATGCAAAAGCTGGTACAAAAGTGAGTTTGGGAGCTTGCTGGAAGTATTGGTAGTAATAATGTAGTAAAGCAAAGAAATAAGAACTATCATTTTTTGAAGATTAAACAACAAAAGCCAATTAAATTAAGCCTATGCAATAGTTACAGCAACACCTTAATGAACTGGAAAATCAATCCCTTTCCAGTGTTGAGAAACAGGATTAAATCATGTGTAACAGTATTAGATCAAAGACAATAATATCATGAATCAAAAATACATATTCTTGAAGGAAATGTTTTTAAAAACTAGAGTTTAACATGAAAAGTGTATTACCATTAGTTCAATTTTACACAAACAGCTGTTTAACTTCCATATGTTATTTCCATTTGATTATTTTTCTTCCCAAGTAAAGGTTTAGCAAAAACAAAGTGATATTTTCTATATGAAACAAAGCCAGTCGCATATTGAGATTAGAAAAAATCTTTTTAAAATCGACACATTCTATACTGTATCTAAATTAAAAATTTTAGGATGTCTTATCTTGCATGCTTTAATTATGCATTATATGTTTTTAAATAAAACATAGATCAAAATTCAACATCTAAAAGATGGGAATTAACTCCTGATGTTTCTAGACACACAAGAGAACCTGGGAGCATATTCGGCATTACAACTCTGAAATGGCAGAAGTTTGCGTTTTTGAGATAACGGTGAGAGAAAAGTGGCAGAGGCGTTCTGACATTTCCTTGACAGCGAAACAAGAAGCAGCAGAAGGGCTCCTGACTGAGAAAGAAGAGAGCGATGAAGATGAGGGGTTGCTGCTACACCAAGGGAAGGTGGTGACACTGCGGCAATCCACTTGGTCAGAATGTACCCTCAATGAAAGAGAGAAGATGGCGACTTCAGTGATCTCAAACTCCAATGAAGGAACAGATGGGAAAAGCTGAGAGCCACATGACCTGTGAGGGAGAAGGTGTGCCAGTTGTTCTGTTTTTTTATGCTTTTATGTCATTTGAAACAAGCTCTTGCAGTGCTTTCCACTACATTGAGAACACTAACCTAGTTTTTGGACAGTATAACATTATGGACCTGTTCAAAGTCTTGATTATATGTGCTGGCATCTTGCCCACAATCGTCATTTTCAATGTGTGATTTCAGCCAGAAATCTGTTTCTGGGAACCTACCATATAATACAGGCAATATAGTTACTCCATTCTCTAAAGGACTTACTTTAAGCAGTAATTTAGTTAAAAGCCTGGTTTATTGAAAACAAGGGAACAATGAAAAAAATAATCCAAAATACAAATAAAGACAGTCACTGAGTTTAGGACCAAGAGCACTGTGGTCCTAAAATGGAAATGTGTTGACTGTTCTCATTCTGTGACTGTTCATAGGAAAAGTACAATTATTTTAAGCAGACTTGTTTCTGCTTTTTTTTTTTAAACAAAAAAAAAAACAAAATACTTCACATTGACAAGTTAATCTTTTGGTGACAAGTGCTGAGAAAAGTGTGGCATTTAGTTTTAAAACACAGATGAGTTTAATATAAGGGTCTGTGGGAGTAATATAGAAAAATAACGGTAACTCTTCAGCACCATTAATCCTTAATTCCCAAGGTGTAATGCACTCTCAAAGTCAATAAAGAGGCTTAGAAACAGTGCACAATTGTAATTGAAGTGTTTTTAAATTAACAGAAATAAATCAGACTCACATTTGTAATTGTATCATCCCTTTTGAGTCATGCTGATCCACTGATTCATTGTAAGGAGGGCAGAATTAATTGACTGCAAAAATAGAGGGTTGTCATGCAGTAATATAACATAAGACATAGCAAATATAAAGGCCAGCTTGATTTTAAATAGTACAATGAATATGATGTTTCAGCATTTTAGACTTTCATATGTAAATTGCTTAAAGTCAGCATAGTTAGATGGCAATGCTGATACATACTGTAAGGAGGACTTGTGTTAGATAGTACTACGATAGGTGACCATAAAAAGATGAAAAGGATGATATTATAAACATGACTAAACACAATCAGTGATGTTGCCTTTCTCTCTATGATTATATTTTCTTCTTATATATTGAGAAAACAAACCTTTCAGTTAATCATGGTGAATGGAGGCCTTGACATTAATATGTAGCCATATACAGTGCAGTAGATCCTAATGAATGCAAGAGAAAGACGAGATATATATAAAGTATTTGCCCCCTCCCATACTGTTGTGAGGAGCGAGCCAGGAGTTTTCTGTGGGGGGTGTAGATGGGGAGGTAGGGGGAATGCGAGAGAGATACATCAAGGGAAGTTCTGGGTCTGAGACTATTATACTGTACATAATGTACAGCGCAAGTGTGTGACATTAGGATCTAACCAAATTGTGTTAAAATACATATTTAGAAGAAACTACTTTCTGGATGATTTGCACAGTTAATGATAATTGGTGTTATCTAGTTATCGTTTTGGCAAAATTGAACAGTTACAGTATAAAATATTTGATTTAATATTTTATAATAAATATAAAATATTAAATATTTAGTCCATGCTTACTAATGTTACCAATGCTATTTAACTAAATAATTAAGCAAGGGCTGATATCAGTTCCAAAACAAAGGTTTCTGCTTCATTTAATTCTATATGGTAATAGTCGCAGCCTCAAAGCATCTCCCCAGATTAAACAATGAAATTGTACAGAAAATACAATTATATTACAGTATATGTATGAAGATACTGTGGGCAACCTCAGAAAACACACATTTTCTTATAATTTTTCCCTCCCTCCACAAGATGATCTATACTGTACATTAAAGACGATCAGTCTGCAATAGTTGATCACACACTTCCCGTTTTACATAATTTTACATTTATGAAGGACTACAGTGTGGTGTAGTGCCTAAGGCTGTGGGCTGTTACTTAAAGAATCTTGAGTTCACCTTTCTGGGGAGACTTGATTCATCGCACCCATTAACCTAAGAGCCTGTGGCAGTATGAATCAACCTACCCATGTTACTGAAGCTCATACTGTACCTTGGCTTGTCCACCTTTTTTTGTTGTTGCAAGAAACAGGTGGATAAGTTCATCTAGCCAGCTAAAAATCAAGCAAGTTATCTGGACTACATAGTCCACTCTTCTTTGTAAACATTCTCATACCTTGTAGTTTAATGCATCCCATATAATTCTGTAGACTATATAAAGGAAAAGTAATTCAAGTAATCATTACTTGTTGAAGCTAAGGGATAATTCAGGTCTAAGAATATTGAAACTATGGAAAACATATTGTGCAATATGAATTTAGCTGGGTTCCAATGCCTACAACCTATTTAAATCTTGGCTGGCAGTTAATTTTCAACATAATTCATAACTTAACACAGTTTTTACATTTTAAACTATAATTTATTTTTTGCAGCAGTGTCATACACATTTTTTTAATTAGAACATAATAATGATTGAAAAATGTAAAAGCGCTGGGCAAAATGTTTTATAGTTGTATTTGTGTTTTTGCATACAAAACACTCTAATGTTAATTACAACATTGTTGCACAGTTTTACAATACTGGTTTAAAACAGAGCACACATTTGTTTTGTGAAATGTTCTTGATTCTTGACTACAAAATCAATAACACGCCCATCCTGTAAATGGGAGCAGCGAGCACTCTGTAAGGTACATACCCTTAATGAACTGTAGAGGAGATAAAATCATTTGGAATTGATTCACAGAACCAAAATTATGGTCGAAAGTGTAGGTCTCCATGGGTATAGATGAGAGGACAACATGACATTATATAGCTTTAAAACACATCACTTTTAAAATCCATTATGACTCACTGTTACAGATGCAAAAATAGCTATCTTTCAAAACATGTAGCCTAGGCAAAACATGTAAAACCTAAAGTATTGACATACAGGAAATTAGTAATAGAAAATAAAAAAGTCGTAGCATATGCAACTTTGAAATCTAGAAATTGTTTTGACATCCCTTTGAGAAACACTCTGACATTGAGACTGACAATGGTCTTCTTAAATAAATTGCTAATAAACATACAATACATACAAATATACTACAAATGTGTGTACAAATACTGTATATACTGGTGTACTGCAAAACTGGAGCTCAAGATTTTTGCGCTTAATATCACTTCATTGACATCATATCATACAGTAAGTATTAATTCTTGAGTCTTAAATTAAATCTTGAATTCTCCAATAATACTTTTTAAAATGCCGATAATGGGATTTTGTAAAAATGATGTTGCATTTAAAAGGAATTAATACAGATTTGGATCAGATCCTGGATTTGACCTGGTGACTGAAGTACATCTGTATGTGCTTTGGTCCTCATAGGCAAATCTGACAATATACGACATCACTTTGACAAAAGACAAAAGGGGCTCCAGCAGCAAGGAAAAGTTTTGAGGACCCACAGACAGGGTGTTGCTATCAAAAGCCCAATAAGCACAGTGTGCTCCTTTACAATTAACCCGATTTATTTTAAGCCAGCGAGTTATTAAAGCTGCGAGAGGAAGACAAAATTAGCTTGAAAAATAGACACAAGAAAGTTCGATTTCAGAATATTCACACATTAGATTGAAATACAGTTTAAATACAGTACAAAAAATACAGTTACGTTGGCCAAAAATAAAGATGGATATGAAAAAAGTATAGCTAGGCCATAATGAGCTTCGTGAAAAAATCGTGAATGTAAAAAAGAACCAGGATTTTTTAAAGGGGGCACTATGCACTACAGTAAGTTGACCTGGGTTCATAACTCAACTGCAAAACATTGGAAACTCTACCGTCTCACACATTCTGGAATATTGGAAAGCATTTTTATTTTCAGATAAAATAACCGAGCATGGTCATGTGATCGCCCAAAAATCAAGGCGCTATATCTCAGAAATAAAAAGGTACAAACCAGCACAAGAATAGCACTAACGAATGAGGTGGGTTTCGTCGTCTGTGCTGTTTGTAGGGGGGCCTACTTCACGGAGCTGCTGTAATGAACTTTAGTGAGTACAACAACAGGAGATAAGAGGACAATTTAAATCTTATTTTGTATCAATTATACTTAGCTAACGGCTGTACAGTATGCCACGCCATCCAGTTCGTGTGTCCAAATGAAAAGCTGCACAAAAAGAAAATGGAAACGCACCACTAAAGGGTATGGAAAGGATAGTCTGGAACTTCACTTGACATTCTTTAAGTCAACCTCTAATGCTGTTGTCACTGAGATTGATTTTTCCCCCTTTATTTTTCTCATATCCAACATGGTATAATGACATCCTCCAGACTATTTTGTTCCAAACCTTATTTGTCCTACAGCCACAAACAAACTAGCTGCAATATATTTGTTTTCAGGTTGCTATTCACGGCTCATGAAAAGCTCATCAATAATTACTCAACTCAAGTGTGAAGAGCTTTTTTTAAAGTGAAGCTGCAGTGGAGGATTTATAAAACTATAAGAAGTCAGTAGATATTTGACACATGCAGTCTACTAGTTGAAGGAACTAAAGCTTCACTAGTAAAGTTTATATTATTCTTTGGGGGTTTATAACATTTGAAAAAAATAGAACAATAGCAACAAAAATAGTTTGTTTGATGTACTATATATAAAGACAATATGTATCTAAAATGGTTAGTATCAATATTAGAGAATGAACTGATACAAAATATAATGTAAAATTTTGATAGACCTTCCAATAGTTCGGGCACATATTTCTAGTGCATATAAATCTTAGTGTCATAGCGTCAGTGCATCGTGGTCTGATTTTGCTGATCTAAGCTTGTCATTCTATTATTTTTTTTTTACATGTGCTACACCTCCGCATTCTAAATAAAAGCTGCAATACTTCACAGATGGATCCACTGAGTAGGCATTTTCCTGGTGCAAAGGCACACTTTTCTCTTTGTATGTTTCATGCATTTTCTGTTTTTTATAGTTTTTCTATTTTTTTAACTCTCTCCAATCTGAAGCCCTGTTAGCATAGGACATAGGACGAACGGCTGCAGACACACTTAAGGAAAATTCAACACGAGTCCTGGAGCACTACTTATATAAACAAGATAGTTGTTTAACATTGCACATAAACAAGGCACTACTTTGGTAAGTTTTTTATGCTCACTAAAATCACAGTGCACCACTGCTTTTCAGGTGTATCATTATTAAGTAAATGATCACTTGTCCTCATGATCACCCTTACAAAAAGGTCTTACTTGAAGTGTTTAATACTCCTAATGTAAGTGCATTACTTTTAATGTAAGTGCATCAAACATATTGAGTTCTGAAAGTCTCTGTTCATACTACATTAAGACAGCCATTTTGAATGTTCATTAGAGATGCTGAGAGTTTAAATATATAAAATTACAGATCTTCAAAGGCAGACTAAAAGCCTTTGAAAATTACAGTCTCTATATTTCAGGTGGTAAGATGGGAGACTGGAAAATTTGCTATATTTCATTCTAAAAGGATCCTAGATTATACATCTAGCTTCTGCCTGCTGATAATTATACATTACTATATGTGGGAAATAATAAATGCATCAATAGAGCTACCAGTGTCATTTAAAGAATGTAGTTTAGAAGATAAATGTATGCACTTGAATTGCCAAAGTTTGAACAGAAGTTCATAAGCAATAGCAATTTCATATTGTGACATTGTGACAAATGAGCACCTTGTATTTGGGTGGACAGACTGAAAATGTAATATTAGTAGTGACGTGGTGAGTTAGGGAGTCAAGGTTGGGGGGGGGGGTCTTTATTTTTCCCCCAATCAGCTAATTTTAAATATCATGGATCTGTGGTTTACATGAAATAAGCACCAAATTTGGGGGGAGTATTAAATTGTATTTGGTCTTTATTTTTCCCCAATCAGCTAATGTTACTGTAACTGTATTTCTATGCATCAAGTTTAATGCATGGCTCTTAAAGATTCTCTGACAGCTATATAGAATTTGCAATGTACTTTGGAGTGGAAATATCATGGATCTGTGGTTTGTATGAAATAAGGACCAAATCTGGGGGGAGTATTAAATTGTATTTGGTTCCAACATAGCCATAGGAGCAAGTGATGTCTGAATAATATCTTGATTAGAATTGTACTTGATCAAAATAATTAATCAATGTCAGCTTTCTAATATGACTCATATTTTAACCAGTGGCAATACAAGTCACAGCTGTGACTTGGTTAGGATCAGGTTAGGATCAGGAGATCTCATGGGTCTGTGATTAACCTGCCAAGTATCGGTGCGGTGGCTCTGTGGCTAAGGATCTGTGCCTGTGGCTGGAAGGTTGCCTGTTTGTATCCCGTGGCCGGCAGAGGAATCCTACTCCATTGGGCCCCTGAGCAAGGCCCTTAACCCCAACTGCTCCAGGGGTGCTGTTTAAATGGCTGACCCTGCGCTATGACACCAAGCTTCTCTCCCTGCCTGTGTCTCATGGAGAGCAAGCTGGGGTATGGAAAAAGACAAATTCCTAAAACAAGAAATTGTATATGGCCAATAAAGTGATCTTATCTTGAGTATTGCTAGGTTTTGAGCACATACTGCAGGAGTGGGCTAGGGAATTTCTGGATGCCAGTAGTGTTATAAGTGAGAGCTCTTATAGTCCTATCTCAGATATTGTATTTCTACTTTTTTGGTTGGGAGCAATGCTGACACATTTGTTTATTTTTCTACTCAAACTCTAGCCAACATAATTGGTCTAATCAATCAATCACATAATTATGATACATCTAACCCAACTTCAATTTGATTTCTAGGTACCTGTACCTTAAATGAAGTGAATGGATTATTCAACTGTAAAACAGCTTAAGAAGAATTCTATATCTGTCTAAGCAAAACATTAAATTTGGTTAATTGTTTAATTCACTTCTCAGCTTGGACCAAAAAACAGAAGACACTAGTCCCTACAAGATCTGAGTCTCACACCACTGGGATAAGGCATGCTAAGTTAGTTTGTCAGATTTACAAATATAGCATTGTGCTGTAAAAGCAGATACAGTGAAGTCAAGTAGTTACTGTATATTTAAAGTAAATTCCTGGAGGCAATAACTTTTTAATGAACAAATATTGTGCTTACACAAGGCTACATGCAAACATGTCAAAACAGTAGCAAGTAGTTTTACGATCTATAGCACATACTGTACTGAAAATTCACATGGGTCTTCTACCCTCTGTCTGTAAGTATTTTTTTTTCATTTTATTAACCTTTACACAGAGCCTATACCTCACCAGATAGATAATGAAATAGGGGAATTAATTTAAATTAGCTCTTGCCATTTAATAAAACTGATCATTGTAAACAATGATTTAATACATTGACCAGTAAAATAGACCCATATAAATACAGTACATGAATCTTGAAAGAAATGCTTGTCAGGTTTGTGGAGTGTTTAAAGGGCATGCAGTTGCCCATTACTAAATACAATTTTTTGCATGTCCAATGTCAAAATGAGCAAACACAGACATACTTTTTTTTTACTTTAGAGTATATACTGTACAATCACTGACAGTATCGTGGCTACTGTATTTTTGCAATACAACTTGATGCAAAAAAAAATACAAGCACTACAGGTTAATTATGGAAATACCTAAAAAAACAAAGCTGGAGTCCAACTTATCCTGTTCTTAGCCTGGTCCTGAGGATCAAACTGTTGTTCTACCAAATAGAAACGAAAGGAAATTCAGAAATTTTGAATTATTCAGACTAGTAAGATAATAAGCAGACCAACATTTTATATATTTATAACTTTGTTATCTATATACTTACAGTATAGCTGAATGCTTGTGATAATTTAAAGTTAGGTTTTAATAAAAAAATATATAATGCTAAAATACTCCAGATGGAGGCATCAGCTGCCTATATCATACCCTATTGATCACCTACGTGATATTCTATTGATTTCACTTTTGTTAGGAAATGAGTACAGTTGCTGTGGGCTAGAATTTATTTATGTGGTGTATCACAGTAGTTTGAATTTTCATTGATAAACAATACAGGGACATATTGAGACACTTTAGACAAATAAGAGCACATGCTGAGAATTTGTGTTTTGTTTATGATAGGCTAAATTTATGTATACATGTGAATTACCAAATCAGGGTGTTTTACCAAAGATTAAGCTACTGGGCAATTGTTAACCCTGTGTTTTTTTACACTTTTTTGTTGCTGTTGTTGTGGCCAGAACATGAACATGTTCATTGTGCACAAATTTGCTGCAGTCATTGTATCCTGGCATACATCATACAGAGTTGTGATAAAATAATCATTAAAACCGCGATCACATACTGTATTACCTCATGTTGAGCCTTCAGAATTTTAAATCAGCATTGTGCTTGTCTGTCATTTGGCCAGTCCAGTAAAAGACAGCACCATCAATCTGTCAAGTGCAGTTCTCCCCAACTTGGTTATAGACTAGGAAGAACCACCTGTTCCATCTCAAAAACATTCAACACACCAGCTGTTTCAATACCATTATTGGACCACAACCATAAGAAAGAGAAGGGGTAGCATTTCAAGCGACAGTCATAAATAATCTCATGAAAATTATAATGAATAATTCCACACACTTATATAGCGCTTTTCTGGACACTCCACTCAAAGTGGTTAACAGGTAATGGGGACTCCCCTCTATCACCACCAATGTGCAACACCCACCTGGAAAAGACCCCAGTAACAGTGTTTTATTTAACAAACCTGTACATTTATCTATATAACATAACACAATTTACCCACTGATAGTGCTCCTGTGAGTATGGTATGAAATTGATTAGTCTATAGCAAGAGTTGTACTAACTTACTGTAGTTCCATATCTTAGTATCCTCTAGAGGGCAGCAGCTGTTATTTTGAGCTTGTTACGATTGAGAGCATTTTTAGAATAGAGATGGGGGACCATTTTCATCAGCCAAGTGACAGGATTTCAAGAACAGCAGTTAGGTGGATCCTATGCAGAGCAAACAGTGAAAAGACGAGTTTTCGCCGAGCTGAGGTACCTCACACGAAATCTGAGGGGACTGTCGAGAGGGGATGCCAAGATCTCAAACCGTCAATTTCTTAACCAGGGAGTTTGCAGCTAATGCTAGGCAGGAGGTCTTTCTAAAGTACTAACCCAAATACTGAGCAGACAGAGGGGTTAATGGTGTGCTGCGGGAGGAAACTAGAGTACCCAGAGGAAACCCACATGAACACGAGGAACAGGCAGATAGCACCCCAGGTCCAGATTTAAACCCATAGCAATGCTACCCACTGCACCACTTACTTACTTAGATACTTTATTGATCCCGTGAGGGAAATTGCAGTGCAACAGCAGCTTAACACACACAACACAGCCACAGTGTAACGAATTATATACTAATAGTACAATACATACAATACAATACAAGACTTACTCACAGTCCGGACACACAAGAGGAAACTAGAACAGAACAGTACACAGAAAATCGTATCACACGTATGAATATAAATATAGATGTAACCATAGATATAAATATAAATATAAATGTATTGCACAGGTCCCTGGCATATATTGCACAAAAGTGGTTGTAAACGGGAAAAAGAAAAAGAAAAAGAAAGAGAACAGATGTAGCAGTATATGTGTATATGCGTTTAGTCCAGAAACAGGTCACTGTCGCTGTTGCCTCTGCCAAGACGCAAGGTGGATGCGTTGTACAGTCTTATGGCAGACGGCAAGAATGACCTCCTGTAGCGCTCCCTGTCGCACCGTGGATGAATCAGTCTATTGCTGAACGTGCTCTTCATTCCTGCAAGCCTGTCATAGAGGGGATGGGAGAAGTTGTCCATGATGGCCTCCAGTTTGGACATCATTCTCCTCTCAGCCACTACCTCCAAGGGGTCCAGGTCAGACCCAATGACAGAGCTCGCTCTCCTGATGAGCTTGTTCAGCCTTTTGGAATCTACTGCTCTAATCCCAGAGCCCCAGCACACCACTGCGTAGAAAATGGCACTCGCTACCACCGACTGATAAAACATGTGTAGCATCTTATTACACACATTGAAGGACCTGAGCCTCCTCAAGAAGTAAAGTCGGCTCTGTCCGTTCTTATAGATGGCCTCGATGTTCTTAGACCATTCCAGTCTATCGTCGATGTGCACTCCCAGGTACTTGTACGAGTCCACCATCTCCACGCCACTCCCATGGATGTAGACAGGAGTAGGTTTGACCTTTTTCCTCTTGAAATCTACCACCAGTTCCTTTGTCTTTGTAACATTCAGTTCCAAGTGGTTCACCCCACACCACTCCACAAAGCTGCTGACCAGTCCTCTGTACTCCTCCTCCTGCTCACCCTTGATACATCCCACAATTGCAGAGTCATCTGAGAACTTTTGCAGGTGGCATGACTTTGAGTTGTACTTAAAGTCCGAAGTATAGAGGGTGAAGAGGAATGGAGAAAGAACTGTCCCTTGAGGTGCCCCTGTGTTACTCACTACCAGTTCAGACCACCTTGCCACTCATAAAATATCCTAATGAGGCAAATAAAAACCATCTCTAAAAAATTTAATAAATACTCTATACAGTTAAAGGTTTAGCAATATGAAGAGTATCACTGTTGTGATGTACAGTAACACTGCAGCATTTAAGATTGGTTAATTGCAGTTGCGCAATTGAAAACAATACAAATAATTTTAAAAACATTTCAGAAATCCTGAGATTAAGATGCTAGATCCTTAATGTTTCATTAGAAATCTTTCCGCCGAAATGAATTTTTCATCTCATGTCTGTTTTTTAGTTTTAAACAAATAAGACTGCAGAAATTAACAATGAGTTATCATTGTTTCACAATTCTGAAAAGCAGAGCCAACTGAACAGACTTCTAATTTTACTATGAGCAGGCAAGTCAAAGTAAATTCAAATATTAAATAAGTAAAAGCTATCAGGTACAGGCTAGCTGTTTTTCCTTTATTAGGACTGATCAGTAGGGAATAGCTGCTTTTAATCAGTGAAAAGATCATGTACAATATACATTATGTTTCCTACACTCTGTCCTGAGAGGCATTAAAATGTAACAAATTAATATCGCAATTACTGTAAATTGGTGTAGTTAAATGATCATGACAGTCAAATCAACTTTTCACAGCTGGAAAATGCAGATTGTGCATTTTTGCAAAAAATTCAGTGTTTGGTGGCTGTTTGAGCAACTGTATTATTAGATAGATAGATAATACTTTATTAATCCCGTAGGGAAATTGCAAGATTATTGTTTCATTTCTAGTGTACGCTGACAGCTTTTGTCTTGTATTCAAGAGAGACAAGAAAGAAGGGATGTGGTGTACAATAAAAAGGTGTCCTATTTTTAAAACTTGTGTTTACAGGTGCATTTCCTTATATCGCACTGATAGTCCCACACTAAAAATGCAAGCAAACGTTTTATTTAATCTTATGCTCCATTTTCTTTTTTCCCATTCAAATGGCATAATGCAGTTTCTCCTTTTCCTTTTTACTGGAGAAAAAAGCTAATGCTATACTAGCCTTTGAAAACCCTTTGCTCTGTCCTTGAGTTCACTTCAAGAATTCTACTGCAGAATACATTGTATTCTCTCAAAGGCTGACAAGGCATTTAACTGCACAGAGTAATTGACACAGTCTTCCATTTAATCCTTGCAGTCAGGGTCAGGACTGAAGCTGAAAGCATTCATCACAAGATCTCTCTTTATTTCTACCTTTCTGCCTACAAATTGTATATGACTGCTGAATCTTATTAGGGTGATTACACTTTTCCCAGTGCTCTTAATGTGCATGTCTGTGCTTTGGAGCTGCCAATTACCAATAATTAACCTTATGTACTTGATTTGTTTTCTGACCTGTAATTCACAATTCCACCTGTTTTTCACAGTTCACAGTTCTTAGATCTGATGCAATAAGAGTAGGTTAAACACCTTTTCCACTTGTTTCTTTATATTCCACATTTTTATAGATTATTATAGATTATTTTGTTGCTGTATAGCTTAAAGTCCTCATACTTTAAAGCAGTGGTTCTCAAACTGTGGTAAGCGTACCGGCAGTGGTACGTGAAGTGCCGCCAAGTGGTACGCCAAATGATCATGGAACTGTGTCGTGTGCGCTGAAAAATCGGGACGGGTTTTCATATTTTGTATTTTAATACGTGTCGAATACGCAGCCTACGTACTACGATACAGTGCGCGCTAACACTTCAGTGGACACAAGAGATACTCTGTAATTCTATACCACTCTATAGGAATGCGTGCTATGGATTCAAGTGACCAATTGTATTTAAAAAAAGCTACTGTATCTCCAGCAAATAGGGAGAAAGGAGAATGTGTGTGATTTTGGAGCAATGCCAACGTTGTAAACACAGGAATGCATAGAAATACGTGCTACGAACGCAGGTAATCTTGTGAGCACAGGAAAGCGTGATAACAGAAAAATATTTAAGAACTGTTCTAATTTGAGAAAAATACACTGAGCGTCTCTGTGTTTCGCTCCCATGCGCATGAAATAAAAACTTTAAGTAAATACGGAAATAAAAACGGAAACACGTAAAAATGCAAGCTTGCGTATTGCTAAAGCAGGTAAGCTACATTATTTTTGAAGAACCTTATTTACCGTTGGCAAAAGAGCTGACACGTATTATGTGTAGAGAAAAAGCTGCTAAACAGCTCGACCTGCTGCCCCCCTCCCCCTGAAAGACACAGTCATTCATAGAATTGTTGAAATGAAGGATTATATCAAAAGTACACTGATAAAGCGCGTTAAGATGAGCAGATGTTTTTCACTGCAATTAGATGAGTCTGTAGTCGATTTGGCCAATTTGCTCGTTTACGTTTGATACGAGTTTGAGGGCATGTCCCTTGAAGACTTTCTGTTCTGTAAACCGCTACCAACAGGAACTACAGGAGAGCACATATTTCAGCTTCTGAATGAATTTATCGAAGAGAATGGCCTCGACTGGATAAAATGCGTCTGAGTTTGTACAGACGGTGCTAGAGCAATGACAAGCCGACATAACGGTGTAGTTGCACGAATTAGATAGGTTGCTCCAGAAATAAATGTACGCATTACAACATCCACCGCGAGACCTTTGTCGTCAAGAAAATGCCTGACGATTTAATATCTGTTAGACTCTGTTGTGAATTGTATCAAGGCTCGAAAAATTAATTCACATCTGCTTTGCTCAACTAAACAGGCTCACCCCTCTCACTGAAATGGTGCTTTTTTATTAGTTGTTGTTAATGTTTTTTTTTTCTGTAAAACACTTTGAGAAGCCACCTTTAAAGGCGCTATATCAAATAAAGTTTATTATTATAATATTTATTATATGTATGTGTGAGTGTGTGTGCACACGTGCTCATGTCGGTCATTGAGAATTTCTGGGGTTCCTATGAGATGATGACTTGTAGGTGGTACTTGGATGCTTTGGTTGGATTAGGGGTGGTACTTGGTCCAAAAAGTTTGAGAACCACTGCTTTAAAGTAACAGATCATATTTGTTATAGTTGTAGATAATAATAATTCCTTACACTTATACAGTATAACAACTGTCCTCCACTACCATCAATGTGTGGCATCCACCTGCGCCAGAACGCTCACCACACATCAGCTATCAGTGGGGAGGAGAGCAGAGTAATGAAGCCAATTCATAGATGGGGATTTTAAGGAGGCCATGATTGGTAAAGTCCAGTGGGAAATTTGGCCAGGATGGGTTACAAGCCAAATCACAAGACCAAAAACCGGGCAGAGTGGTGGCTCTGTGGCTAATAATCAGCGCCTGTGGCTGGAAAGTTGCCGGTTCAAAATTCCATGGCCAGCAGAGGAATCGTACTCCGTTGGGCCCCTGAGCAAGGCCCTGAACCCCAACTGCTCCAGAGGCGCCGTATAAATGGCTGACCCTGCGCTCTGACCCCAAGCTTCTTTCCCTGTCTGTGTCTCACGGAGAGCAAGCTGGGGTATGCGAGAAGACGAATTCCTAATGCAAGAAATTCTATATGGCCAATAAAGTGATCTATCTAAATCCATCACAACTAACTTCCAGATGGATTGCGTCCGGACACACTCTCCATATTTCTGATTCTTCACCTGAGTGATTGGCAACAGTTCCTCCCTGTAAGGTCTACCAACTCAAACCCACCCTCTCCCCTCCAGAGCTTCTATTCCCTCTAGTAGGCCAGTTGGGTTGTATCAACCCTGCAGCAGTGGTGCCCAGAGTACAGCCCACCCACAATCCTTCGATCCGTCGATCCGGCCACTATTCAGTCTCTTCTTTCTTCAAAGATGGAGAAAAGGGTATTCTGGCCCCAATCTCTCTCCTCCTGGACCTCTCTGGAGCTGTCTCTTCCAGTCACTTTCTATCACTCGTATCAAGGTGTTCAGCTGCAGAGCTAACACAGTCACTTGGCTGAGCCCATTGTGGGAAACAGCATCATTTTCCATGTGCAGACCCATCAAAACAGCCTATGGATATTCAATATGAAAAAAAGCCATGAGCTCATAAATATACAAAACCTTTGAAGTAGCAAACTTTATTTAGGTATACAAAATTACCTTAACCCTTTTCAGACATCATAGGCCTGTCCAACTACAAGTGTCTTCTAACACTAATTTTTTTTTTAATCCTTTCTCAAAATATCACAAATGCAACTGATTCCTTTTAACACAACCATTATTTTTTTTACAACAGTGAAATTATTTAGTAATAAAGAAATTAATCGTATAATGCCGACAACAAGACTTCAGACAGAAACTGCACAACGCGGTTATTATCAATATTTTGACCAGAAAAAAATCAAAACACAACACCATGAACTATATATCCCAACACACAGGACAACCTAGTCTTTTTAGCAGTGTTTCAGATCCAGATACAAAAGCATAAAGCAAATCTTTTTCGAAGATATATCTACAGTATGTACCATTTCAATTTAGAGAAGGTCCAAACTCCATTGTTAATAATCAATCCTCCAGCAAAATACAAACGCAAAAGCAAACATTTGTCAAAACACATTAAATTCCTTGTCCCTTACCTTTGAAAACGGGACTTTTGTAGAGTAAATCTTTCCTGTTTAAACCCATGTGGAAAACACAGTAAACAAAATAAAGAAATGGCTGCCAAAGAACTCCATATGTTTTCAAACCAACCGGGCTATTGAAAAAGCTGATTTAATAGGAAGAAACAGATGTCAATCATCGAATTCTGACCATTCAGGGACTGGTAGGGAGGGTCTTAGCAAAGAGGGAGCTACACAATAAGTTGAGTTTTTAGTGGTTAGTTGTTTGTGTGCAGTAACGTGGTTCACATGTTGTCAGAATGAATGCACCTATCTTTGCAAGGTCAATTAGTCAAATAGTGATGGTGAAAGAGTTGCAGCGTTTGCTGGATAACATGAAAGGAAATCTTTATGGATTAACAATGTCCCAGTCACAACACAAGAGCGATATATATTGAAATGAAAAAAAAATCAAATCCCACATGGGGCTTGCAATAAAACATCTAAATGATAGCTGCTTCCACCACATATTGACTTAATGGGTCGGAATACTTCTGCAATCAATAATTTCTTGCATTTCTGTGTTTGCATGGACTTCCTCGAGGTTCCTCATACAGTCCAAAGACGTACTGGCAGGTCAATGAGCTTCTGGGAAAATTGGCCCTGGTGTGTGTGTGTGTGTGTGTGTGTGTGTGTGTGTGTGTGTGTGTGTGTGTGTGTGTGTGTGTGTGTGTGTGTGTGTGTGTGTGTGTGTGTGTGTGTGTGTGTGTGTGTGTGTGTGTGCGTTCGTGTTTTTCTCTGTGTGTGCCCTGTGATGAACATGCTGGGTGTATCCTGCTTTGTGCTCGGACCTTCACGTGGACAGGTTTTGGCTTCTCCATGATCCTGTGCTGGGTAAAACTGTTAGAAGATGGATGGATGTCGACAGGTTAGAAACACGGTGAATAATCTTTTTTCCGGTTTCATTAAAACAGAGAAATTGTATTTTTAAGAATATTAAAATGGATCTTAAGATAAAAGTATAGCAAATTCTGAGAAGGGTTCAATTAACAGAAAACACCTATTTTTGTAAAAGGACATACAGTACAGTTTCTGCTGCATGTGCTACAATGACATTCCTCACCTGGGCTCTGAAGAGTACTCAACCCTTTGGCATCTGAGGACTGCTGTTCTAGCACAGAACATTTGGCTGTGTGGATGTCCCTTGGAGCTCTGTCAAAGATCAAAGGTCCAGCTGCTTAATCTGCACACCCCCTGTGCAAAGAGATAGAATTAGAAGTAGAAGTGGAAGTAGAAATTAGTATTCATAATAGAAAGCATTTGCTCAAACAAAACTAATAAAAAGGGATTCTAAAAGTATAAAAAATGTAAAAGTGTTACAGGGTGCCTTTGGTATATTTTCTAAATAGTTCCCGTTCCTCCACTCCTGTGTGTGCCTGTGTTTGTAATGGGCTTGGTGTCGGTGGTATGTGTTAACAACAGTATGTGAGTGCGCGGTGGTCACGTAACAGCTATCCCTGAGAGAGAATATGATTGTAGAGATCAGACACACTGTACTGATTACCACTAGCAAATGGAGTCACCAAGGTATGGAAGCCCGTTTCCGCCACGGAGTAAAAAAAAAAACACGCTATGGTATCTCAGAATTCCGACTTAGTATCTCAGAATTGCGACTTAGTAACTCAGAATTGCGACTTAGTATCTCAGAATTCCGACTTAGTAAGTCAGAATTCCGACTTAGTATCTCAGAATTCCGACTTAGTATCTCTGAATTGCAACTTAGCAACTCAGAATTCCGACTTAGTATCTCAGAATTGCGACTTAGCAACTCAGAATTCCGACTTAGCAACTCAGAATTGCGACTTAGCAACTCAGAATTCCGACTTAGTATCTCTGAATTGCAACTTAGCAACTCAGAATTCCGACTTAGTATCTCAGAATTGAGACTTAGCAACTCAGAATTCCGACTTAGTATCTCAGAATTGCGACTTAGCAACTCAGAATTCCGACTTAGCAACTCAGAATTGCGACTTAGCAACTCAGAATTCCGACTTAGTATCTCAGAATTTCGACTTAGCAACTCAGAATTCCGACTTAGTAACTCAGAATTCCGACTTTATATCTCACATTTGTGACTTCGAAATAGCCATATTTCATTGTCTGTCCTTTTGTTATTGTAACGGATTCGGGTTCTAGGGCTTGTGCCCTCGCCGCTCCCACCCTAGTTCGTGCCTCGCTGCACTGGCTCACTTTCTTTAAGAACACTTTCTTTAACCCCAGCGGCCAGCATCCCTGTTATGCGCAGGGGAGGGTGGTGTACTGCAACCAGATCGTACAACCTGTATGTCGGCCGTTCCGTTACACTATTTTCATGAATCGTACAGGATCATAGGGTCTATAAGCCTGAAGACTTGTCCTGTACAGTGCCCTGATAAAAATCAAATTAATTACACTAATTTTTATAGAATCCCATTTCCGCCAGTGAGGCTACCATAGTACCCGGGTGGAATAGTGCACGGTGGGCTTTTTAAAAATAGTTTTTATTTACGTAGACAGAATATGAAATAAGATACAGAAATAGGCACTTCACATCCAGAAGAATTCACAATTATAAAAGCTGAAACATACTTTTTACGTATTTCCATTGTATGTCCTTTTTTACTTAAAAAAGGAGGTCTTCTTTAGCTCAGCTGGCAAGACTCAGGTTCGAGCCAGTGCAGCGAGGCACGAACTAGGGTGGGAGCGGCGAGGGCACAAGCCCTAGAACCCGAATCCGTTACAATAACAAAAGGACAGACAATGAAATATGGCTATTTCGAAGTCACAAATGTGAGATATAAAGTCGGAATTCTGAGTTCCTAAGTCGGAATTCTGAGTTGCTAAGTCGCAATTCTGAGATACTAAGTCGGAATTCTGAGTTGCTAAGTCGCAATTCTGAGCTGCTAAGTCGGAATTCTGAGTTGCTAAGTCGCAATTCTGAGATATTAAGTCGGAATTCTGAGTTGCTAAGTCGCAATTCTGAGATACTAAGTCGGAATTCTGACTTACTTAGTCGCAATTCTGAGATACTAAGTCGCAATTCTGAGTTACTAAGTCGGAATTCTGAGATACTAAGTCGGAATTCTGAGATACCATAGCGCGCTTTTTTTTTACTCCCTGGCGGAAACGGGCTTCCATACCAAGGTAACCTCTGTTATCTAGGGTAATTATCTCCAGGGGTATACTGTAAATAGGGGTGGGATCAGTTTTGTTGGTATCTACTGTATATAAGTCCAGGAATAATGTTTGGATTAGTATAGTTTATTAGATTTAGTCTGTTTTATAATTACTCATCCTGTGCTATATACCCAATTCTGCAATTGAAGTCCAAGTGTGTGAGTGAGGTTTCATTCCAATATCACTAACTTTGGGGTCTTTTTGAACCCACTTTTTGAGCCACACTCACTTATTTTGAGCTGAATCCCAGAAAGAGAAAGAATATCTGCTACTGTATGTACTGTACAGGTATGCAGCATGGACGTTTTGGGAGAGGCAAGAGTCAAAGGCCAAACACCAACCAGTTGGACGTCAACCGAAAAAGGAGGATAGAAGGGGGACGGAACTCAGGCCCAAGCACTATGGACAGCATGGGTGTGAACGAGGAAGCCTGCATCCAATACAGACTGACACTATGCACTCACAGCCACAGTGGGGAGTGGGAGTTAGAGTCTGGGTTGGACATTCAACCAGGAAAGGAGATAGAAGGGGGAAGGAAGGAGAACGGTGCTGGCAAGATTAGGATGAGAGAGGGGGAAGGGAGTGGGGACAAAATTGCCATGGGGATAGCTGCTGCAGTTGCTTGGAGTTTCGTGCAGGCTTGCTAACATCAGGAAACCGGTAAAGACTCACTGTATCTTTGAGGCTGAAGAGGCAGGAGTGACTCCAGTCCTGGTTGAATGCATTGAAGGTAAGGTCCCAGAGTTTGCGAGTTTGAGACGCCTGCACTGAAGCGAGACATAAAGTGCTAGAGAAATGGATACAGCATCCTGTTCAGCCGATGAGATTTTATGTGCAGAGAGACGGAAGTGCAAGATTTGAATTTGATCTCCACCTGAAATATTGTTCAATAACAACAATTGCATCACCATGCTGCCCCACTTTTCATTTTGATATATACAGTAAAATTAATATATGTTAATAAAAACATTTTTTTTCTTCACAGTTGCAATAGAATACAATCATTTATTTAAGTATAAAATATAATTCATTACTTGTGTTATTTTATACACACTTTTTTGTTCATTTTTATCAGGGGTTTCAATAATTATGGTTGTGAATGCACATGTTTTATTGCTTTGTTTTAACTCTGTGTGGCACTCTGGAATGCTGTGGCTTAAATAGCGTATATAAAAATAAAATTGACTTGTTTCAGTCTGGGTTCATTCTTTGATAACATCATCTTTTCGTAAAAAAAGACAAAAGCTTTAAATGCATGGCAAACACAGTTTCATGGAGCTGATTATAGTATATGAAATACATTCTGACAGGTGAAAAGAATAAGAGTCAAAATACCAAAGAATTCAGAAATAAAAATGATTGAAAAAAAGAGAAAGGTATCAGAACATAGTTCTTCAGAAACATATTATAAACTAAAAATATTGATTTGCAAAAAAAAATAATATGCTGCAGCATGCAGTTTTTTATATAAGTGGCTTCATAGAAAATCCTTAACAGCTGTTATTCTATGAAAAGAGATATACATTACAGATATAATAAGTACAATATTAACCCTTAAATCAGTTGCACACATTGTCTGTTACTGGTTATAATATAAAGAACTGAGTCAGTAACAGAACTCACAATCTATATAACTTATAACTGTGTTAATTCTATATTTTGAGCTTGTATTAATTTTCAGCTGACTATTTTTATTTTAAGTTGATTATAAAAGCATTACATTTCGTCTATTTCAGTTTTCACCCTTTCTTCTCCTGGAATTTATCTGTGATTTTTATCTGGGTACAGGTGTTTTTTGGCCACACTCTGCAAAGAAGATAAGAAGACAGATGAATGAACTGTTTTTTTTTTAATAATTAAAAATTATTTCTTTCATGGTGACCTTCAATTACTGCTACTACAAAAAACAACAATAATAATAAGTAATGATAATTCCTTTCATCTGTATAACAATCTTGGTTTCATTATAATTGTCCATTTCTCTGAGATCCCAGCAAACAAATAAGTTATTGTTTGAGTCTATCAGTAGATTTTCCATAATTAATGAGGGGTTCTCTCTTCTGTTGTGGTGTGAATACAATGAGAGATTGTATCCCGGGCTTTTGAAAGTAATTAAACATATTCGCAGGCTCTTAAACCACACAAATGAATCACTCAGTCCTGATGTTATTTGTAGAACTTGTCTATAGGCAAATCAATACCTTGCTATCTCCTAAAATAGTCATCAAATCTATTTATGTGTTCAAATCGTCTGCACAGGGGAAATGGGTGTCCTGTCCTTATGGCCAGGCTTGTTAAAGACATATCAAAATGCTGCTACACCAAACAACTCAATATTATAGTTAGCAGAAAACAATCTAAATTAGCAATGATTTCCTATCTGTGCAAATTCTTCACTAGTTTTTCTATACTATAAATAATTCTGTATGTAGTGCATAAAATCAAAATGTTTACAATGAAAATTATTTTCTGCTTCTTACTGTATTATGTTTCTCTCCAAATGGTTCCTAACATGCATGCTAAAGAGCAGATCAATATCTTTTTCTGTACCTTCTCAATTACATCACCTTAAGCCTACTAATCAGTTCGGTGAGAACAGGGGAATGAGCACTCTGTTTTCACCGCTGGTGAAACAGATCGACCAGGTGTCTAGTCAACAAAGGATTGCTGCAGTCTTCAGCACATAAGAATAACTAATGACAGCAGCATTATCATTTCTAGATTGATATCATCGACAGTGTGAGTCAGATCTTAGAAGCTCAATAAGGCTGAGCTTAGGCAGCATTAGAATGGAAGATGTCTTAGGAAACCTAGATTGTAAATTGTGTTCGTAGATCAGTCGGAGGCACTTTCATCTGGACTGAAATTTCTAAACCAGTGTCCAAGTATGGTGACAAGGTACATTGTGCTGTAGGAGGTGTCATCTTTCAATCAAATGTTAAACTGGCAGAACTGTTGACGAGTCCATAGGGTTTCACAATCTGACTTTATGATCTCCCGTTAGCCTATACTATACTGTACTGTGAGGTGATATAATTATCCTGAAACCCAGATAGAGTGCAATTCTGATGCATTGCTAACAGTGTCATCTTCTGTGGTAGAATTCTATCCTGTGAAAATGTAGAAATAATTAGTCCTTATTTGCTTATCCCGATCTTCTATGTTGGTGTAGTGTATAGCATGTGGAAAGGTAGATACAGTAGGAATTTTATTTGTACTGTATGGGGAATGATTGTGCAAATAGTTGTCTTGATAAGAATTGATAAACTATAACTTGTGAAATTCAGTGATTAATTCAGTGATTATACAGTTCCCGATTAAGTAGTATTTTATAAGGCACAATTTAAAATATACAATTGTTTTGTAGAGTTCGCTAAAACATGTTAGCCATTTGAAAGTCTGTAGGTATAGTTGGATTGAAAGACCAAGGATTAAGCTGTTTGAATTTGGTAGGCAAGCAAGTAAAACTATTGGATTTGGTAAATAATACCATCGACAGCAACAGAAGATTACAGGATTGTGCTGAAGGCAGAGCTTGCTAGAGACAGAGTGTTTCTTGGGCTCAAAGACTGAAATAGAAAGTGGGACCAAGGCTAGGATCAACTGGTAAGGCCACAGCAGACTGACTGCCACATACTGTACAGAATAAAGCACTCCATGTACTACAGTAGAGCGGTGTTTGATACCTTTGCATATACGTAGTAAGACATAACAGAATGTTCATTCTTACCCTAAAATCTGTTATAAACTCCATTAAATACAAACTAGTACACTGTAGACATAATAATAAATTAGTGACAGGTTTAACTGAAAAAGACTTAATTTCACTATACACTATCAAATCCAAAGAAATACTTTAGATGTTGGGGAAAAAAAAAATCACCTTACATGTATCCTATTGTCACAATTTAAAAAATGTTTGCATGTTGTTTTATGAATCACAATGATTAGCACTCAAAGGTGGTTAGTCTCAAGACAAATTTTATACTGAATACTTAAAGCCTTGAATGAACTCACAAAACTCCTACCTTATACATTTACTGTAAATGTTTGAACTGAAGCATACAAGAAACACAGTAAAGTGTGGAAAAACAGCTGAATTAGAACAGAGAAAGGGATTTATAAAGCCATTCATACCACAGTTTTTGTTGTATCATACAGATACAGTATGCAACCATTTAAGAAGTATGAGTAATAATGTACAGTAGTAATCTCTCTTGGAAGTTAATTTACTTTGAAGCATTTCAAAAACACTTGACCAGCAATAGGCTGTGGAATGAGACCAGAAACATCTCCCACTGAACTGCAAAAGCCATTAAGCTTCAGCAGCCACTACAGTGCAGAACAGATAGAGATGAGACAAATTGTTTCCCAAAGGAATTAAGGGGAAGCTTTATGTCAGCCAGATTGTGCAAGCCCAGAGTGGTATTTAACCATGACACTAGGGTTATCACCCTTCATCTTAGACCTAGGTTTAATGTCTCATTATAGGAGTTATGACACCTCCTATAGCACAGTGTTTCCACTCAACATACTGGGGCATTGGCTTTACGAAATGTGTGATCCAGCAGAAAGTCATCTACTGGTTTATGAACAGAAACTTGGTATTTCCTTAGAGGTCTCCCATCCCATTACTGAGCAGCTCCTGCTTTACGTATTGTAGCTTCTAAGCTCTGATGAGATCAGTCTAGAAAGTGATAAGGTCTTTTCTTAAGCCATTCGAAAATTAGTTACTGACACATACACAAAACATTTGGTTTTAGATTACTGGAATTCATTTTATTGGAATGGATTGAAATACATTTTTTTTTCAGTAAGACATAAATAGGTTACCATTTTAACAATTAAAGACACTGGATTTTCTTTAAATCACGTACACTACAGCACTTCCCAGTAGGAACATCAGAAAAAAAAAACAACAGACAAGGAATTTCCCATTAAAGAATAATTTAACATATTTCAGTAATGGCAAAGAACAGTAGCTGCATCTACATATTAATTCTAGGATCAAAGCAAACAACATCAAATGACGCAATTCTAAAGCAGAAAGCACACTTCCATCATCATATAGGTATCAGTGAGGATGTACAGTTCAACTCCTGGCAGCTACAGCAGGAGGCTGTTCTGATGACTGCAGTTGCTTCCCAAGGTATTCCCTGAAAACAAAATAAAAAAAAAGAAATAATATTAACAATACAAAATATTTTACTGTATTCATTATTAAACACATTTTATATTGTTTATTAAACATTACAATAATTTCAGGATATCTCAAAGGGAACATGTATAAGCAAACAATAACAACGCCAGTTTAATTTTCACATTTTTCACTCATTATTTCCCTCGTGTTCAATATTATTTCTCTATTAAGCCTTGGGCACTTAGGGACCTTTCTAAACAGAGAAAATTGTACCATAGACAGAACATTAACATTCTTGTACATCTCCGAAAACAATTCGAAAACAAGTCGAAAATCTGAAGAATTCCTGGCTTTCCTACAAAAACTCAGAATCAATAATTGTAGGGTAACAGCTGTACAAGGAATTATGTCATAAGTGCCTTCAATTTATTTTAAGCATTATTGAAAAATATTTTTAAACATATTAGGTAACCTATTGTTTTATAAATGTAAGCACACATGCTGAAAAAAAATAACTAAGTGTGTTTATAAAAGGATAATCAAAAATGTAATGAAGGCATTCATTAAATTGTTAATATGTTTAACTTTATTACTAAAAACAACTGACATATATTTAAATTGCACAGCATTTGCTATTCAGGATGGCTGGTGAAATACAAAATGTTGAAAACTATACATATCATTTTGAAAGTAAAACCAGAATGCTATTTCAAGGTAGTATTAAATGATGCAGTTTGAATCAAGATTTCCAGAGCCTAGATTTAAAGTAGGCAAGGTAATGTCTAATTAATTCCATAATTGTGGTGAGATCCCTTTAGTTATTGCTTAATATTTTATCATCTTGGAAATCAGCATGAAACCAAAGAATTTAAGAAAGTTTACAATATAGAGAAGGGCAATCAGTCAATCTTGCTTGTTTTGTAGCTTCTGTAGCTTAACAATTCACAAATGAAATAATAAAGAAGATAACATTTTGACATTCCCTTAAGGAAAGGTGGATAGACCTCCCCCAAATATCAAAACCACCATTTACCAATATAGATTCTTTGCCACACAGCTTTGATTCTCAATGCAATGTGGTGAGATTGAAATGGAAGAAAAAACATGTTAAAGAATTTTAATGTTAAAGTTTTAATGATGTAACCAAGTACCAATGATTATATGCAAGGAATAGAAAGAAAATATGAATGCAAGAAAATCATGAATAAATCTAAAAACAGACTGTAAAGACAGATTTATCTTTAAAGTCATGACAATCATCATGTATGTTTCATACTTACATTATATTTTATGACACAGATGTTCAATACACGTAAATTGTGCCAGAAATTGCATTTTTGTATTTCCACATGCATTCATAGAACATTTGCTAATTTTAAAGAAACCCAAATGGTGATACTTCAAATCATTAAGCAGGAAGCAACAATGTTTAATAAAAACATACTGTAAAGCAATTAGACCTAAATTATTTTAGCACTTTGCAATTTTCTCTAATAAATATGAATAAAAGAGGAATACAATCTAAAAAAATGAGGTTCTTTAAGACCAAGCCACAATTATTCAATTTCCTAACTACCAGATAACATGGCATGGAAGATCAGATTTTAAAATGAACATTAAAAACATATTTTAAAATTAAAAAGTCAAACTAAAGGATGATATTGTGTGTGAGTGAGTGAAAAGGCCACACTCAACTTCTTGATTTATTTACAGAGACATGACTTGGCACTTGTTTAGAGCCACAGTACTGCAACCATATTTAAAATTAACATTGAAATTATGCTTCACAATAATATTGTTCTTAATAGTTCTATTTTAGAAATCTATCAATTTAAGCATAACTGTAAGTAATATTAATAATACATTAAGATTACATCATAGTGCAACAACTGCAGCAATGCTGGATCCAAATACTTTTCATGTACAGTATTTACATGCAAAACACGTGATTAGACGTATATATTTATCAACCCTGCATTTGAATATTAAATAAAACTTGAAAATTAAAAACTTAGCTTCCATTTTGTGATGATAATATTTTATGATACATACATACTTGTAGTAAGGATATTCGTGATCAAAGATAGTATGCCACCAAATATTTTAGCTGTTTTGAAAACGAAGCCTTAGAATCATATGATCTGTGATTTACCCACTGTAAGTTGAGGCTGCTAAGTCTCTTACACAAGACAGTGACATTTTGATTATTTTTCTTTTATTCAATTCATTTGTCCATTTAGTGATCTGTGGAAGACATTATCTAGTGTACCAGTATGAAAGAGTTACAGATGCCTTGATGACTTCCACCCAAAGCTAGGGCAAAATTAAAAATCTCCAAAATTACAAAATAAAAAATAAAGGAATATGTACATGAATATTAGATTAGGCTAATATAATAGGCTATTATAGGATAATGTACACAAAACAAAGACAATGTTGCAAGATAAACATTATTGCCATTACATAAACTGTATAGCTAGTGTCTAAAGAACCAAAGTACAGAGGTTAAGATTTTATAGAGAGGAAAAAAATCGGGCACATTTCAAGATAAAACCTTTTTATTTTGTGTAATGTCTACCTATTTTTGACGTTGTCCAATCTATTATTACTATACATTACTTAAACCAAAAGGCAAGACGAAGATTCAAATTTACAAACAAAAATAGGCTATAGCGAAAATTAAGCATATTAAAATGTAATAAATATTCCACCACTAAGAAGCCTACATACTGTAATTAATAGCATCATTTAAATGTATTGTATTTTTATTGTCATTTACCATCATCTAAAAGATTTAAGAACTGTGATGTAAATGAATGAAAAATAAAAGAGTGATTATGACAATGCTACTGTACCTTTGTCGCAATAATGAGTCGAACATGACACCAACCCAGCTTTTGGACAGGATAAGAGCCCAATCATTACAGAAGACTAGACAATGTATCTCACATAAAATCATTGTAAAGGTTGTTATAATTTGTCTTCTCTGCATATCTTAATGTGGTCATTTCATTGCACAGCAAAATTACTTTTTTTTTTACTGATGTAAATATGACAAACTGCCTGTGTTAAAAATGGCTTTCACAATTATTTTATGTAAAAATTATTTTATTTCAATAAAGAAAGAATAAAACCTGTGGTAACAATAAGGGAGGGTTACCTCAAACTGGGCAAAATCTTTAGTGAGCTACCACTGCTCTTCCTAAGTTATCTAGACTCTGGTGTAGTCTAAACTTGGTATGATTTGAGAAGAAATCAGTGTTTCACAAGAGAAGACCTTCAGTGATTTCTGTTACTGGTGAGAAGCTCCTCCCTCCAACTAAACACAGCGAACAACAATACAAAAGTAAACATCGTGAGTACTGGTGACTGTGGAGCCCTGTTTGGTCACGTTACCCTTAAGATGATTATGAAACAGCAGTAAAACCTGTTTGCTTATGTAAATGCTTGGAGACAAATCAGCAAGCAGGAGACCAAAAGAACACAATTCAGTCAAGCAGAACTCCTCCAGAATCATATTTTACTCAAGTGTTCCTTGACACAATAGTTATGGAGTGTCTCAAGTTCATGCCTCTGTGCCCATAGCACACTTAAAGGATACAGCAATTTACGTCATCATCACAGACAATTTCAGTTATCATAACAAGCTTCCCTTTCATCTCAAAGAGTTGACACCAATCAATGGGATGATGAAGCTCCTACAGTAGGTGCAACTGAGTGAGGATATAAACCAGCAACAACAATACATAACACTCTATCACCCATCCCTTGGGGTTGGCAATCTACATCACATGTGCAATTATTGGCACAAAAAGGAATTTGTAATGGTGCAATGAAAGCACCATGTGCAATAAAAGTCCAATAAGCCACTAAGAAATTAAATTAAAAAATGGTAAAAAAAACGGTGCTTGACTGTTCTGTTATTCTTTATAACATGCTACCCAATGAGAACTCTTCAGTGCAGGAAACCAAAAAGGTTCACTTGATTTATTTGCAGCATTATTTTTAGCGGAGCTAGTCTATTTTTTTTTACAGGAAAGATCAGAATCTGGGCCGCCGATAACATTTTTCACACAAGTATAAAGTCAAATATTTTGTTCTTTGGCTAAGCTGTGGGAAGGTGGAAATCAAGATCAAGATTTTTGTTAGAAAAAGTTCAAACCACCCCAAACTGCATAATGAGAAATGGGTTATGAAACTATTGGTTCTAGCCAGCACAAGCTAGCACAGCAAGAGAAGGTACATTAATATGTACAGTATGTCTTACTAAAAGTTGCAGGGCAACTGCACGAGCAAGCTCTTGGCACGCCTCTACTAAAAGGTTACTGTCCCCTACTCTAGGGGATATAGGGCTGAGATGACCGAGTCCTAATATCTACCAGAAAGTGTATGTGTACCCAGCTGGAATCTGGCCTTTGCCCTTTCACCGGATTGATCCGTACCCAGTGACTCTCTGATGAAAGCCACCAATGAAAAGGGATCTTAGCTGCTTTTATAACATTTTTCAGGAGTAGGTTTCATTCCTTGCACCTATTTGGAATTCTGAAATTCCACTTTTCATTGACTTTCTTGAAAAGTGCTGAAAGCATTTTTACAAATGTAAAGTCAACATCTACTTTGAAAATCAATAAATGCTCATCTGTTACTTCACACTTGTCAACCGTTTGGTTATAACAAAGTAGTCTGATACTTTAAGATTTGAGAATTTTGTCAATCGCATCCTTAATAATGTTTTCACCTTGACATACATATCATCAGGAAAACATCTTTTCACCATGGGGAAATCTTACTAACTTTAGTGATTTTAACAAACACTTTCCTTTTCTCTTAGACTTCCTGAACACTGCATGAAGCTCAAAAGCCAAGAGTACATTTTCATGTTTCATTTCACACATTAGATTTTTTTGTTTCCTACAGCCTATTCACTCATCACAAGGCAGCTGTGCTGCTTGAAACATGCTCTTATTTTCTGAATCATAATTCCTTAGCAACGTTCCAAAGCTACATGTTACAAGCACTTAAAAATACATAGTTTATGAGTAATTAGCCACAGACAACACACTAACTAGCTCAAAATAGCAAAAAGCTGCAACACAGACTCCTCCAGGCAAGAAACTGTTCATCTGGTAGTGAAAGAGCCTTGCTGTAATCACAATGTTTATTATGTGAAAAAGAAGCATCTTTCATTAAGATCCTCGAATAAATCTGACTGGAACATTTTAAAACATACACAGCATTTGGAGTACTGACTATAACACATCACTATAACAGAAAACAGTTCTGTAAAGTATAATTATGCTGAGATCAAGGTTGACATTTGCAAGATTTCTCCATTTTATAAGAAAATAAAGCACTGTTAGAATGAGAAAGGAAAGTGACAAAACTTAAGTGTAAATCTACTCATTTATATGTGCATATATATGTATAGATCTGACATACCCTTACAGTCAGAGGAACTGGCACCATCCATCTCTGGATTGAGGCTTTTAAATCCCGGGTGGGACATTTCTGTAGTACCCTTGACCAAATTCACTCAGATTGCCTCAGTAATCATTGGGCGGTGCGGTGGCTCTGTGGCTAAGGATCTGTGCCTGTGGCTGGAAGGTTGCTGGTATGATCCCGTGGCCGGCAGAGGAATCCTACTGTATTGGGCCCCTGAGAAAGGCCCTTAACCCCAACTACTCCAGGGGAGCCGTATAAATAGCTGACCCTGCGCTCTGACCCCAAGCTTCTCTCCCTGTCTGTGTGTCTCATGGAGAGCAAAGTTGGGGTATGTGTAAAGACAAATTCCTAATATTAGAAACTGTATCTGGCCAATAAAGTAATCTTCTTCTTCTAAATGTCCTGCTGTTAAAATGGATCGAGTTTGTTCTTTTCTTTCTGTGTTTTCTATTTTGTATTTATAGTTGATGTTTTGTTTCCTGCATGCAAAATCCTTTAAACAGAGCCTGATTTTCAAAAATAATTGTATAAAGCACTTTTCTTGCCCTTATATTTCCTCAATTTGATTTGCTGAATTGATCTGTTCCCTTTTCTTCTGATTCCATTTTGATCGTATCTCATTCTACTCCTCTGAACCAAAGTGTGCTTCTGAAATTCGAATTTTTTTATTTGGACTCTGTCCGTTTCAAAGATCACAATTCCTTAATGATTATTTTATCTCCGTTTACCACCATCTTGATAAGTTGAAATACAAAATTCCTCTTGCAGGTGCTCTAACACAATTAGTAAGAAAGCAGTAGCAGTCATTAACTACGGCTGTCATTTTAGTTTCTGCTGCTGACATTCCCCTTTTATTTCATTTTCTGCCTGTGTTGTTTTTAGCACCTGTAACTGACCATGGAAACAGATATATTTTTAGTATATATTGAAGGGGAAATTGATGTAAATCAGTTAAACTAAATTACACAACCATTTAGGTGGATCATTTTAACCTTGTTTAAGATTGTAATTGCAGTAGATGTGCTACATACTGTATGGATAGCAATCAAAACAGGCAGGTAAGGAATTATTACAGATGATCTTTTTAAAATAAAAAAAAACATGATTAGAAATTATTTACAATTACAAATTAAGTTTTTAATCTTAGGTTCTTTCCTTTGCTTGAATTAATATTTAGTATCAGTAAGTAACATCTGATTGTGTTTTTCCTGCCTGCAAATCCCAATTCCCATCTGGTCTGGGACAACAAAGTACATAAGATTTGTCATGTACAGATGCAACCATCTAGAATGTGCGCGGCATTAGTCAGGATGCCGCAGAACGCACTACAGTGTACTGAACAGCACTGTGGCATGCCTTTCTTATTTTTTGGGAGTAATCTGATCCAGGACTGCACTACTCTGTAAAACTGCCATTCGGCACAGTGAATCCTTAAAGTACTGCAGCTGTGTGTGGCTGACATACACATTTAATGATAATGATAATGTGATAATGTTTCTTTATTAGCCCTATACAATTTCTTGCATTAGGAATTCGTCTTTTCGCATAACCCAGCTGTTCTTCATGGAGACACAGACACACAGACAGGGAGAGAAGCTTGGGGTCAGAGCGCAGGGTCTGCCATTGTACGGCACCCCTGGAGCAGTTAGGGTTAAGGGCCTTGCTCAGGGGCCAAACGGAGTAGGAATTCTCTGCTGGCCGCGGGATTTGAACCGGCAACCTTCCAGTCACAGGCGCAGATCCTTAGCCACAGAGCATTTGAACCATATTGAATGTTTATTAACCCATTAGTGCTTTCCTGTGCTAATCATGTATGCACACTACCAATAAACAATTTCATTAAAAACAATGATTACATTGTTGAGACAGGATGTTGTTACCATGTTGTTACCACAGCTCTAAATGTGATGTAACAGTACTTTATGACACTAATAGAATTATCGTTTTTTAGTTGTGTACAATATATATAATTATTAGTAATTGTGTATGAATAGTAATTACAAAGCAGATCATTTTAAAATTTTGATTATAAATATTAGATATCAGACACAGCGTCTTTAAAGACATAGTAACAGGTACTTAAAAAAAAGAGGCCAATGAAAATAAAAGTTTTAACTAGGTGATGAGGTGGAGGCACAGGTGTCAGGAGAAGAGACTTCACACTGGGCTGGTAGTTAGATCGCTTAGCTTGCAGTACTCCTGAGCTTTGAACATCTCTGGAAACTCTCATGGGTTTTTCTATTTTTTTTTGTAAAATTAACTTTAAAAAAAAGGGGTCACATGTGATTTTTTTTTGCACGCATGCCCGTTACAACAGACCACCAATGGTAAAGCTGCCAGTGATGGGAGGTATCTGCAAGATGTAACAGCCAGGCTGCACAGAGCCAAGACATCAGGAAGCCATCCAGTGGGGTTTATGGGAATTGGAGTCCCTCAGCTAACACAGGATCTGTGAGTGATTATAGCCTGATTTACTCGTCTCCCCTCTGATTGATGTTAATCAGTACACCCTAGCAGGCAAATTGAACTAGTAGCTAGTGCCTGTTATGGGGAAACATTAAGGCAGGGTTACACATTGTAGCAGACACAAGTGATCACATTACTGAAGTGTGCATTATACCTAGATTAATATATATTAATTAATTCATATTGCAATTCACTGTTATAATGTAACATATACATTGTGTTAATGTATTTGGCTCACACTCTGAATAAAAAAACTAAATTTTGTGCTTGGTAAGCATACATTTCCTTAAATAATTAAAATTATTTTAGAAATGTATAATTAATAAATGTACTCACAAAATCCAAAAGTATTGTAAATATCTGGCTTTTGTCTTTCTCCTCTCATTTCATAGCTAACAGTCAAAATGTATAGTAAGGCCTTAGCAGGTCTTGTGGGACAGCATGACTGAAAGGCAGATTAGCACATCTGTGTGAAACAATGTGTAATAAGATGTACTGCAATTGAGTAGTGTGTGGCCAAGCGTTTTACACTACTACATTATTGTGCATCACCATTTGTATTGGGGACATACTCTATCAGACAATACAATGAAAAGAACATATTCTTGTTACAATTCATCAGAATGCACTGTGTGGAATTACTTGGTTTTACAAGCCCCAAGAATGTCCTGGTTTGGGACACTGCACACACGCACCCATAACGAGGAGCAAGGAGGTGGGAGGGAGACCAGGTGGTACATACAATATAAACTCAACACAGGCAGCCACCCAAAGGACAGGACATGTCCATGTTTGAGAAAAGCTTTCTTTGGCATTATATAGACAATAAACAGCAAAGATTTAAGATTGGTGATATTATGAACAAAACCAAATATGTGTTTGCATCTCTCTTGAATCCCCCCCCATGCCCCCGTTTGAGGACGAGGAAGCTGGGACCGCCTGCAGAGTGAAAAGTGGAGATGGGGTGGGACAGGTGAAATGTGAAAAAAGAGGGGATTGATATCTTGAGAAATGAAGTGAGAAAGGTCATGCTGTAGTATAGGTTATACTTTGCTAGACCATTCTTCAACATGCATGGGCATTTTCAGACTTAATACCCAGCTTGAACAAGAACAGGATAAGATACAAAATGTTTCCTATGAAACTGAAACCGTAGCAATTATTAAGGATACCTTATTTATCCAATTTGTCAGAGCACCTTAAACGGTGAGGTAAACAGAGGTGAGAGAACCATATGCATCTGTAATGATAAAATTGTGTCCTCCGAAGTATATTTTAGGTTGAGTTCAAAGCAAAAATTTACAACTTCAGAAAAGCAGACATTGAAGGAATGAGACAGTTTACTGAAAGTCAAGTGGAATGTGACAGGATAGCAAACAAAACAGTATCCCAAGTGGTTCAACAAATGCAATTGCAGCGTGGTTTGTGCATTTGTGACTTACAATGTTCTTTTTTAAGGCTCTTTATTTTGACTGCAAATAGCATTCAAACAAGCTTTCCTTCCACTTTTGTTAATTCAGCTCTAAAGTTTGTACACAGCACAATAAGACTCCCATATAGCAACCTTATATCTATTATGTGTATTTGTAATATGATGGAAAAAAATCAACAAGGCTAAGCCTTATTCCACATGGCTTAATAAAATACAATTCAATAAAAGTGAATTGCCACTATACTTCAGGCAACGGAGAAACCAGTCTTTATATATATTGACCTCAAAAGCCTTTAACAACAGCTGTTTCCATGACAACAATTTAGTATTTTTCAGTTCACCAAGTGAAAGGAGGTTTATCTACCAAAACAGCTTTTAAGAAAGCTCAAAAGCTCAAATATATAGAATAGGGAAATTCTATAGGGTTAGAGAATCGTTCTGTCACTGATAGTGGATTTGCTTGCTATGAAAGATGAATAAAGATTACTTGTAGTTTAATAAATTGAGATGTGCCCTTTATGTTATCAGTAAAGGATAAAACTCTTATGTACCTCCATTCTGAAAGAGGCACAGTGATACCCTTCCACATATAGTGAAAAATGTGCAACCCTTCAACACACTCTGAAAAAATGAAAGAACTGCAGTTCCCACATCAAAAAGGATAGGAAACTGTACTTCTCAGTTCCTTAGATGTATGCCTTCGCATTTAACAGATTCATGATGATGCATGGGGGTAGGGGGTGGTGTATAATCCAACATTACAAAAGAGGGACCTTTTCAGAGCAAAAACACCAGAACCAAAACAACAACATACAAAATAAATACAAAATAGAAAATAACTGCTTTACTTATTCATCCCAGCAAGCACTGGGAAAAGCACTGGACGGGACGCCAGTCCATCGCAGAACACACACAAATGCACACCAGGGCCAATTCTCTCAGAAACTGATTCACCCACCAGTATGTCTTTAGACTGGGATAGCAAACTGGAGCACCCAGAAGAACCCCACATGAACGAGAGGAGAACACACAAACTCTGCACAAATATCATTCCAGCTCCGGAATTGAACCCAGTGCCGCAGTGCTCTCGGGCAGCAATGCTAAACACTTAACTACTGTGCTACCCACACATAATTAAAATAATTTAAGCAAATTGACAACAACAAGATTAGAAGATCTATTAAAATGTGACCATTACCAATCTCCCGCATTTTTATTTTTAAAAAAACACATACGGTATACAACACCAGGTTGGATTTGTCCTTAATTTTAAAAGTTCTGCAATACTGTTCAATAGTTTTCTTGGGCGAGCATAAAGCCATGTGTTAAGCAGAACATACCAGTTGTGCACCATCAACTTCTGCACAGCTAGAAGCGCGTTGTAGCGGACTTGTTGATCCTCATGGTGCATGTGGTTCATTACCAACTGCTTTCCACCAAGCTGTTCAATCACTCTGAAAGACAAAAAGTAAGCAATTAAGTACAGAGAGAAGTATTTCTGATTGACCTGGGAGTCGGGACTTAGAGATGTCCATCTGGTTAACCTTTAATTAAAATGACGTTTCTCTAGCAGTCGATGAAGCTAAAGACAAATGAAGTACGCAAGTATTTAAATTAAATAGAACATAAAATATTCACTACAAAGCAATTAAAACTGTCCCCACTGTCAATGAGACAATTACAAAATGTTTCAGGCACTTGAAATGAGGATGAGAAACAGGCCTCTCAAAAGATCATCCGCAAAATCCGTCATGGGCAACTATATTTATGAGATGCAGTCTGCAAGACCTATTATGTTCAGAAAAGTTTTGATTTTATGAACTAATGCTTGTATTGCAGATTAGGCAAATCACATTGTTTTAATACATAATTATTCTCTATATATTCCTTTAGGTTAATTCCACATTGACTAACGTTACACTAAATCAAGACAATGTCTCAGGTTATTAAATTATTTAGAATTATTAATTGACTTTATTTCATAGTAAGGAAATGCACTTTACAGCCTCTTTAGACCCAAATCATTGACAATGTTATGTCAGTCTCTATTAAACACTTCTTTTAATTTACTGTTTAAACATTCAGATCATGCCAATGAGAAACGATGAAGAGACTGCATTACACTTAGTGAATTTCATTATACATTTAATAGCTTTCTTAAAAGTACTTTGTTCTCGTAGGAGATTAGTTTCCTTAACTCAATTCTAATTAATCACAAAACATGACTTCAAAGAATTCAATATATTCTACACTATATTTAACAACTACATAATGGTTCAACTTTTTTCTCAAAATATTTCTGCACTGAAAAAATCCAATCCTACACTATGAGGGTTTTTGCAATATTAAATGTAAAAATAAAATCCCCTTTAGGTTTAGACTGCAGGAAAGAAAGCAAAATAATATAAATATATACAGTATCTAAAATGTTTGTAAAACATGGACAATAGAAACCAACAAAATAGTTATGGAGATGGCTGAGGCAAAAATCCTCAGAAAACACATGTGGTAATTTAAACTCTTTTTTATGTAACTTGTTTTTGTATAATTTGTTTTCATTTCACTGCTGCCTCAAAAAATATAATCAAAAATTTTCAACAGGCAATGTTTACTCTGATAGTGAAGGAGAATTTAGGACATTTTATCTTCTCCAATACCTACTCGAGTGAAGAGAGCCTTGCTCTCAAGCACCTCTCTTCAAAACAGAGGAGAGCCAGGTGACTTCCTGGAACCTCTGCAGTCACTGGAGAGGTTTCATGGCTGCTGCTTCACACAGATGTCATGCTGATTATTGGCAGTTGTATTGACAGAGCAGGCTAGTAGTGAAAGGATGAAAAACATCTCAAAATTTAAAGAAAACGCAGAGGGCATCCAATACAGCGTGATAAATCTGCTACAGCCATCAGTTCTAATCAACTATGATTTTGAAACTATTTTTACTTGCAGCAATCCAGGAAAATAGATCTGAAAAACAATACTTTACATCGCGTTTGTAATAATAACCTTTCCTTTGAGAAATCAAAAAGAAAATTGCCGAAGTACATGTTAGAGACAGGACTATAATGGTGGTCAACTTAAGGAATTGCAATGAAATATAATTTTAAAGGGCAGAATCTTTTAAAACGATTTTGGAGCTCAAAAGTTTAACTTGTCCATATAACACTAATTACTGCCCATTACAAGTGTTTTCTGATAGGCTTCTATTCCTATTGGAAGTGACTGTGAAGATGCCTTACTCTTATGAAACTGGATTTGGCAGCTAACATAAAATCATGCATGGCTGCATTTGCTTCCTAGCATTTTCAGAGATGTAAATAATGATGGTATAAATAGTCACTCCTCGCCATTACAAAAATTATACAACATGTAAAATTGAAAAGTACTTTTTCAATAACCAATCTGTATTTCAATAACATTGTTAATTCTGGTTTATTTTGTATGGATTACTGTTAAGAATATAAATTTCAATTCTGCACGTACTGGAGAGTACAGAGTAAATGTCACAAATTAAAAAAAAGTGAAAATACTGAAATGCTATTACTACCTAACAATAAAAACAGAAGATATTAAGTGCCACTTTTTATTTATTGTTTTCCTCACACTGTATTTTTATTTCAACAGTCTGAGTAAATTTGACATTAGGTTCATTTGTAACTCCACGTGTATCAAAATCAGTTATCTTGATTTTCATATTAAAAACATAAATATATAAACATGGCCATCACACTGTAAAATTTTTAATTTGTCACTTTGGAAGGATTCACATAAACTGTTGGAAAACATTTAAAATATGCTAGAGGTTTAGTGTGCCACAAGGGAAGACTTCCAAATTTTAACATTTACATTTTGGGAAAATGTTTTCTTTGATCTTTAGTTATTTTAGCAATTATTAGTTATGTATTTTATATGGAGATATGTTCTATCTACAATAAAAGGGAATGACTGCGTTAAGTGTCTTAATTAAGTCCATATATAACAGTAATCTTGATGGCATTACTAAAGCACTTATTAGAATTTGCTCAATTGTTCTTTAGAGTGCTTCCTTAACATGCTTCTGGTTTTAGCAGGGAAATATTCACACTTTATTAGTCTCAATTACTTAAGTGTTACTTAGTCTCAATACTGTCGTAATATTTCTTCAAATTTACTATGCATTGACATGATTATTACAAAACAGAGGGAAATATTTTTTTTCACTTGTTAATAAAGTACTATACAATATTAACAAATGTTATACTTGTGGGTTAAAAACTGTGACTCTAGTCCCACCTAGAACCAGTGCTAGAAATGAAAGATTACTTTAAGATCTGCTACACAATACTACTACAGTAGTGTGAAATAAAAATAAAAAGCATTAGAAACTGAAATAAAGTTTGTCAGAAAAAAATGCAATTCACATCCCATGAAATGGTTTTGGAACAGGTGTGCTCCAATAACTATGGGTCATTCTTTGCATTGTAAATTCCCCTTGATATTTACACTGAGTGCCTACTGAATAGACATACACTGCTGTGCATGTTGGAAGCTTGCACAAAACAACAGCGTACAGAGGAAATGAGGAAAAATGTAACATTCTCAGGGGATGTTTAAAAAATTGACTAAGATTTTTTACATTTTTTTAAAAATTCACTGAATAAACTGACAAAGTCTCACTCATAAATTAAAATGATAGCCCAAATCATGATTTCTGATTAATTTCTGATAAATCAACCAGGAACTTTTGCATATTGAACATAGTTGCTTTAGTTAAGTATATATTACTGTATTAGAATAATAACTTTTTTTTTAAATTAAATTTCCAAGACAAATATTTTGGCAGCAAAATAAACAGAATATAAATGTTCTGTAAAAAATATTGAAAAATGTTTCACTACAGTATGTAACATTAATAGGTTCGCCTTCTCACAAGAAATGTTGATAATGTATACCTATGAAAATAAAATCTCAGCTGAAGTCAACATCTGAGTATCTTGAACAGACTACTATATACTGTAACGTACGCAGCTTTTCCAGCTATACAGCTGTCCCAGTAAGATGTGTGCAAAATACTTTTTTGTCAAAACCTATTAGTCATGAAGCAGACAGAAATAATTGATATAGGCATAAAAAATGCCCCATAAGCTTTCATCAAATACAACTTAATGTAAACAGCAAATGGGTTGAACTACAGTTCAGTGAATTAATTATACAAAAGTGAAGAGTATAAACACAGAGTCTCAAGACGCCTTAAGCATGGTTTATGCGATGGCTAAAGATACATTTATTTGTTTTTATATCAAATATTCAGATTTGCACTCCAGGATTTGACAGAGTAAAAGAAGAAACCTGGTTTGTTAGTAAAAATATGGACTCTTCCAGCTGACCTCTAAAAGAGATTCTAAAGAGGTCTTCAGAAAGCTTGATGAATGCTGTAAAAGTCTGACTTGGGCAGATAGAACACAAACTCTTTACCAATTTAGACTGCCCATTCAATAACCTTTTCCATTTAGGACAAACTTATAACTGATGTATCCAAAATTAAAATGAATACCAGGTTTCCTCTATATTATAAACGGATTACTATCTGAACATGATGAAGTCATCGCCTAGGTTATTGCTTACCTAAAGTTCAACCACATCCAAAGGTAGCCCTGCCATATCTCAGGAACTTCAAAAGGCAATGCTTGAAATAGCACAACAACCCACTGCATTATAACAATGCCCTGAAAACACGGAAATGTATAACCCAGTTAAAGACACAAGTTTAACAGCACTGTTTGTTTGCACTGAAGGATGGGAAAAGGAGGAGATTTTTTTAGGAAAAAAGATCAGGAAACATACCTTTACCTTTTCCTTTGCATCCTATGCATGCTGAAGCAGCTACCTAAGTAAACGATTTGAAAATGTATTATGCTCTTTAATTCCTCAGTTCTTACCGAAGAACAACTAAGAGCATATTTATCTTTGTGGCTACAGGTAAATAAAGGAAGAGGATCAGTGTCAGAGGACTGGAAAGGCTTGAATATTCGGAAAACTAGGACTTCCCTGTCAATGTCAGCGTCTCCTTTAACAAACTAGCCTGAGGAAAAGTTATGGGTAAAAAACTAACAACCTTAAGAAATGTTCAAAAAAGAGCACCAGCACCTGACCAGAAACAGGATTGCTGTGACCCACCAATGAAGCAGTGTTTGCGTGCAGGCATCTGGGACAGTAACTTGGCCACCCTTGAGACCAGGCTATCCCTGCATGTAATGTCAGTATGAAAGTGAGCGGGACAGATCATGATGGACTGGACCTTGGCAATTGAGACCGGTTATTGGGATGTGAAATATACGTTCTCAGGGAAAAGAGCTGGTTTAGGATGTAGACAAGTTGATTGAGGGTATCTCTTTGTTAATCCAAAACAGCCCTGTGAAAATGGCCCCAGGAGAGTGTGGAGACCACCTTACTGAGGTTTCTCAACAAGAAAAGCTCCTAAATGCCCAGCAGTTTGGAGATTTTGGTCTTCTTAGAGATATTAGATTGGCTGCTTGATGGCATGCCACTTACTGACTCTTATTCTGCTGTGGGACTACAATACTCACATTGGGTAAGTAATTGGGAAGAAATTCCCCTACCCAATATGAGTCTTGAATTATTAGACAGCATATAATTAAACTTCAAGTGTTCCCTTGCATCCAATGCATTTTGTCATGTGTCTGCCAAGTCTTGCCTTTCTCTATGTCTACATGAATTTCCTTGTACAGCGTTTGCTAATTCCCCTATTTTGGTGTCAGGATACAACAGGATACTGTACCTCATTCTAGATTTTCTGATACAGACCAAGAAGAGCAGTGGTTCTAATATAGTTCCCTATGGTAATCCACAATTTATCACTGTCATCCCAATTTAAGGATCTGCCCCATGTATTGTACCCCAAATACTTGTATTACCTTAAATGCAACTGCATGTAATTTGAGAATACATTTTTATGAGGAACCTCATGGATACAGTATATAGAACTTCGTTCTAAAGATACCATATTGTTTGTCCATTACTTCATCCATGATAGTTCTGTTGGTGTTGTAATGCAGACAAAATATGATTTAGAGGTCCTTTCAATTTCTCTCTTGGCCTTTTTACCCATGTATTTAATTCAATATATTATTTTTTTCTAAACTGGATCCTGTTCCTTTTTGCTTTTTCTGCCAAGTTCTGTTTACTTGCTCTTTTCTTAACTGATTTATTAAATCATTTGAAATACTGTTTTCTAACATTTGATTTACTTACTCTTGGGATGAATCAGTTCTGTGACTCAAGCACATTATCTTTACACTGTTGTCATCCATTCTCTATTGATCTTGCCCATCATATCCACCCTATTCCATCCCTTTATCAACTGTCTCGCATTTCTTCAGTCTACTTTCCTGAAATTGCCAACCTTTGTTTTGAACTCCACCTGTATGCACAATTTCAAAATGGATTTCAAATAGCACCATATTATGATCAAAGCTCCTTAATGGTTCTCTCACCTCATTGTTTTTACTGCATCTTGATTATTTGAAAGGACTAGATTGTTACAGATTATTACAGTCACATCTTCTCCTTGGATTATGTAAGATTCAATCTACTTTAATTCAGTTTTCGTCAACTGAAAACCTCCCATTGGTTCCATAACAAGTTAACAATACATACGTAGAGAGCAAGTAGTGTGATAAGGTCTGTCAGTGTGGAGTAGGTGTAATGCATCCACCAGAGCGCCGTTTTCCACATCAGTCTAACTTTGCTTTCGTGAACATGTGGCAACTTCTGTATGTTATATTGCGCCCAAGTGTTTTAAATTAATTTTATTATTCACTGTGTGTTTTGTGTTGAAATACTGAAGTACGGTACTGTTCAGTGTAATTAATACAGTACAGTTTTAATATTTTAAAAATATAATTATCTCTAATGTTTAATTTATTGACTTAAGTATATTAAGTATTGGTGTTTAATTCTTCTAATTACAGGGTTTTAATAAAGCTTTTTTCATTCCTTGTTATAAGATTTCTTACTCCCCATATAAAAAGCGGGGGGATGTCTTACTCTGTATCCTGGATTCTTGACCTCTACTACTCTCTGCGTGTAAAACTCACTTCCTGGGGGTGCGAGAGATGCCATATTTTTTTAGAAGGTAAATCACTTAAGACACAGGTAAATACAACTATTTTGTTTCATCAAACTGACATTGCTTTAAGGTAAGCATAAAAACTGTTAATTTTCAGATATTCTTAATTGTACTGCAAAACTAAAATAAATATATATATATATCCGTCTTTTTCATTCTATATTTGTGACATATCTTAGGTTTAACGAACCAACATTTTCAACGTACTTTGAGAACTAAGGGCTGCAGTAAAAGTTTTGGAACCAATGCTGTAGTACTGTAGGTGCCTTTACCCATGTCTACCAATAATAATAATAATAATTATTATTATTATTAATTATTATTATTATTTCCACTGTGTCTACTCCTAAAACTCCTGATGCAAATTCTTCCCAAAGTGAGAAAATTTTAAATCTGTCAAGAAAAGCAATTCTTCTGTTGCACATACCGTGTTTTCCCTAATTTCCTTGTATAGGGTTGAATTATAGCTAAAAACTGTATTTGGTGTTTCTTCTAATACTATCTCATTCTAATGTTTTTTAAGTTATATATTTTCGGACATATAGAGCTACACCATTACCTCTTCCATCTTTCCTGTCTTTCAGATCACTGATTATCCACTAATGCTGTATTCTTCACCACTGTTCTCCAACAGCCATGTTTCTCCTAACCACATTATATCTAATCACCTACAGTACAATAGCACTTCAACCCATACTGGGCAGCAGCAGTATGGGGGCGGTGTTGGCGGTGGAGGGCCAAATCAGTGACAACGTCAACAACACTCGCATTATCTGCGCGGAAGAAAGGCCTGACAATCTACTTCCATATTTTGCCATGACAACTCTATGTATAGTGATGGTGGAACTGTCCATGGGATTGCCATGAGTCAACACCGACTCAACGGCACTCACCCACTACCACAAGAGCACTCCAATACAGTGAATCAAAGCAGAAATACATTTCGAAAGCCTATTGTCATTAGCTGAATGTCTTTAACTACTGATGTAATGGACAGCAATCTGGGATGCCTACATTTTGATGAACACAGAGTTTTAAATTTGCAGAACAGAGGAGTTCTTGCATTTTTCTCAAGAAGTGGCAGACACTGGTGAGTCTTTACATGCAAACTGTGGTTTTTTCAAACTCTTATTTCTTAATTATATTCTCCCCAGTGAACAAAACCATAGTTAATGAGGAACAAATGTGACTGACCAAAGTGTGGCGCATTCACTGATTTCTCCATTCACTTCACTCATCAAAAAAATAAACTTTTCCTGGCAGAGGAGGTCCTATGCATTTTGAAAGAATTCCATCAGCGTGGTTGAAGCTTCCAGAAAGTATTTTCTGATGGAAAAAGTGTAAGCCCTTTTTTGTTACTTCCCTGTAATCAACTCCTTTTAATTATAGATCACAGCAATTAATTTTTATTCTCTCTTCCAAGTTCTGAACACTCATCACCCGGTAATTGACAGAACTGACTTTTGAATTATTAGAAATGATGCGGGCTCCACTGATATGTAGTGAAACGCTAACAATTAATTTTGTGTCTAGGCCCATATGTTTGAGGAATTAAATAGACTTTCAAAACATAAAGGGTCATTGCTACTCATTGTTATCTGACTTAAGATATAAGGCATAAAATACACACATACTTGTATAAACAAATGAATATCTGCATTTTATCTGTAAACAGTAATTATGAACTGACTTTTTCCAGATGAAACAGGAGTTCTTCACATGAAGATGGGGAGAGCATACAAACTTCACATAGATAGCACCCCATGATTTGAATCCAGGGCCCCAGAGCAGTAAGACAGCACTACACTATCCACTGAGCCACCATTGTGTCTAGGAATATTATTATTATTAGTAGTAGTAGTAGTAGTAGTAGTAGTAGTAGTAGTAGTAGTAGTAGTAGTAGTAGTAGTATAAAATATAAACATGAATCCTTCTTCAAAGTCAGAAGAATGAACTGAGCAATTAAAATAAAATACAATTCACAACAATTACAGAAAAATGCAGTTGAGAATCTCTGAAGACAACTTGCCCTGAAGCATGTTTTTCTACCATTATATTATTTATTATTATGAAGAATTAAGTATTCTGAATGTCTGCTTGAATGTGCTCTCCTAGGAGGATTTCAATTAATATTATCCCTGAATATCCTTATCCCCTCTTGAGAAACACAGATAGTAGGTTAGGTTTAAAAAAAAATGATTAAAAACATCTCCATTTGTCTTTAAGGTCTCTCCTGAACATTTGAGATTAGTATCCATTGTATAAAATCGGCAATGATTCTGAGGCAACCTTGTAACTTGTGCTTTTTATATATTAAAGATCACTGGATACTTTCTTCACGTCTAAAAAAAGTTCTTCTGTAAAGAAAATGAGGTATACTATCTTTTAAAAATTGATCTAAATTCACTTATTAAAAAGACATTTAAACCGATGTTGCCAATGTTAAAGAACATCCAAATCCCAATCATATAATCTAAAAAAATGAGTTCTTGTTTTTTAATGGAAAACAAATGTTTTAAGTAGAGTGGCTTACAGAAGGTTAAATTATCTTTTTCAAATAATGAAGAGAAAATAATTCACAGACTAATTCATAGCCTTTTGAATACAAAACACAATTCTGCACTAGCAGACTCTCAGTATATCATTATATATCAGAATGTCCATCCTTTTATGCCCACTTGTGCTCTGACATGATCAATGAAGTTGTCTAGACCAAATGATCCAGCATGAACGAGAAAATAATTTTTCAAACTGAGCAGGCAATTAAGAATCTGCAATTTGTTATTTCCTGACTGGTCGTTCATGTAAAAGCATAGATGGGGGTAGATGGCTTGTTCATTTGTACAATAACCGGCCCCGCCACAATGTTTTAATGCATAAATTCTAAGTCTACATTTATTAAGATTTTTAAAATGGGATGTTGATTCATGGCGTACATATTAGAGGCTTTTGTGGTAATTTCTCAAGGCTTCATAATAAGGAAGGTAAGAAAAACTCAAATAACATATTAAGAAAATTGTGTAAAAATCAATCGGTTATGCAGCATTCTTCATCATACTTTGAAATTGTATGAACATCGTTCTAAAATTTGTGTCAGAAATGTAGTTTTAGCTGAGTTTAATGAGTGTAAGTATCAGTATCACTCTCAAACATCCAGAAATACTGAACATTGAGATGAACATAGTATTACAGAAAACATGATTATATCTTCACAGCTTTCTTTAAATTCAGAATTTCAAACCCACAATGAAATTATGTCTTTATACAGTATGTCTATAACATCTGCACCCAGATGGGGAAAAAGAGGAAGTGCAGACAGGTACTTCTGAACCACATTACATTCAAACCATCCATCTTCTGATATAATACAAGGTACACAGCAATGTACTAGACAGTTAAAACAAGCCTTGAAAGAGTCCTGGCCACCTAATCCCATTCTTGCCTCTGGCAGTGCATAGCCTCTGGCACTGTACCACCACAAGGGGCATCCCAAACACAGTTAGCTTGTGACAAGACCAGGCTTGAACCTACAACCTGTTGGATTACAAAGTGCTAGAGAGCACGTTTATCACTGGAGCCACTCAGGAGCTCCAGTTTTCCCAACCCTTTCATGAGTCACTATGATTTTAAAATTTTCAGTCATGACAAAGTAAAAATATCACTGTAGAATAATTTATCCTATCAGTACAATAGAGTAACACATTATTTTTATACCGTTTTACCCAAGACACTGTCCTACATTTACTGTACAGTATAAATTATATTTCATTTTAACTACTGTACATTCATAAAGTATGTTGAAATATAAAATTTAGAAAGCTAATGCATCAGCCTTGCCTCTTTTCATTCACCTGCACTAAAAATGGAGAAAATACAAACACATCAGAGCGGACATCCTTCTTCTATCTTTTTTTCCTTGGACAATGATTTTCTTCCTTTCAACACTGTTTTACCTTGTTTCTACTCAAGAGAGCATAAATGTGTTCCATTGCCTTGCCACTCCAACGTAAAAGCATTTATTCTTAGCAAAAAAAGGCAGGCCCAGCTGTCTGATGAGAAAATAATCAATGCAGATTTCAGAGCTATAAAATTGCTCTTGGATCCTCAGGTCTTGATGTAGATCAGTAATTTCCAAAAGGTCAACAAGCTGTGAGGTTATGTGTGAACATCAACTGTGGCTTAGTTGAACACCCACATAATCACAACAGCACCTATTACCATGATTCTTGTTTTATATTAACTTGTGCAATGTTTGTACTTCGTCTGATTCACTGTGGTCTGTGTGTAGGGTAGTATAGTGACGTCACTACAGAAGAGGAATGTAAAACACTTCTTGGTAATACACAAGAACAAGTGAACTAGTGAGCAGCACCCCCATGAGTTAGTGTCATCAAAGCATACACACAATCCTTCCCTACTGGGAAAGACACTGCTTCCCATGCACACATCTTAGATTTCCAGTTAGTTTGCCCCCTAGACAAGCAGAAATACTAATCTAAATATGCAGAAAAACAAATAAACAGCCATAAAACACAAAAAAACAAAAACAAATACAACATGATGCAAACTTAAAATCCTGCACATCCTACCTGGTCTTTTAAAAGAGACAAGTAGCTGGAAAGGTCTGATTCCCCCTGTCAAATCAATCCCACAGTCCTAACGCTGTACTTGAATCAACAGTTTCAGCTCAGCTGATTACAGCCCTCAAGCTGCCACATTCAGATAAGGACCCTTTCAAATTAATCATATTGAAGGTTTTAGAGACTATGTTAAATGGTATGGAAATGCACTATATGCGAAAATAAGATGACAGTATGTTGGTTTCGTTACTCTCTGAGAAAAAGCAACTAGTGGCCTGAACAAATCTTTCATTAAACAAGAAGTCTCTGAAAAATGGTCAAGAATGAATCAGGAAGTAACTGACCATAAAAATTAACATTTTTATGTCCTCAAAACTAAACTCTAAAACATTAAAGAAATAGACCAGTAAATATGTTGAATCCTACATTTCTGGATTACATGTTTTTTCAGCCCTGAAAGATAAACCTTAAAACCCTAAAGATAAAAAACAGTAAATACAACAACAACAAAAATCAGAAGATCCCAATACACATATTTCATCCTGGATTACACAGATAATGCATCAAAGCAAATACCTCTGTCAGATGAAAGATTTATGTGGCAGTCTGTTAAGGTCTGGAAGAAAAAAACTTTTACGTTTTAAGTGTAAGCTTTGATGGCCAGAAGACAAAGTATCATGCAAAAAAATTAAAGCAACACAACTCGCTTTCAAAACGTACAAAAGAATGAAATGTTCCCTCAGAAATAGATACTTCTAGGTTAATTACATCTAATTAATTACTATCCGTCTACACACACACTACATGACCTGCAATTCAAACAAAACAAATGTGCTCAGAAACAATTGTATTAGAACAGTGGCACCTTTAAGTATAAAAATCCTACAGAACAATTTCCATGTGAAGGAATAGACATAACTGAAAAACTGTTCCAAAAAGCATCTTTTGGATTTAACAAAGGAACTACTGCCTTTTTAGCTATAACTGCATTTTGTTCTACATACTAGTCCTTCAGTCAACAGAAAGGAAAATTATTTTGTTTCCCTTCATAGTATTTGCAGAGATTATAAAAAAAAACTAATCTTGAATTATGAATCAGATCCCTACACTATGCAACCTCACAGACACTGACTGATTGCAGGAGAGAAATAAATAAAGTGCAAAATGAAATACTAGGAACATAAAGTACTGTACAAGACTTGGAAGAATGTAAGCCTATTTAAAAGAAGGACTGACATGATTAAACCTACTATATTGTTCTTCTTATTATATATCTAATCTTAATTTTGTTCATACAGTTTACAGTGAGTTAACTGTAACTATAATTCCTAGGAAAAAACAAATTCACCTGAAACAGAAACACATGCAATGAGAAGAAGCTTTTTATTTTAAAAAATAGAATATAATGTAAAAGATACAAAAACTGTTTTTAAAAAATCAACATATCTTGAATGATTGCAAATGCATTAGTTAAAAAATGTCTATGGCTTTAAAAGAATCAACACATTAGATTGTTTATTGACCTACACAGCAGACTGTTTCACACTTACTAATAGGAACAAACACCTTCAATTAGTCTAACAACATACCAGTTGACACAAGGCTTTTGCCACAGTCAATGCTTTCAGCAGCATATTGGGCAGCAGAGATATTGTCTCCCAGACAATACTGAATATGTATGACTGAAATATAGCAATACAAACAATTAAAGAAGTATTTTAAGTAATTATAAAGTTTTGAAAGAACAGCGAAGGAGCAAAGATACTGATCGTGCAATTAAGCACTGATTTATACCTTTAGGTTTTGATAATATTGGTGACGGCTATGATTGACAGCTATTTTCATGCTTTCACCTTATCCGGGATGGCTGCCCTTATGGTCAACAAATCCAGAGTTGTTGTGTCTCCCAAGAAAATAATTGGCACCAACACAAGCTCATTTTTTTATGTCCAGGAATGATGGATAACAATGAAGCCAATACCTAAACTACTCATAAAGTGTTGGAAGCTTTACTACTAGTCAAAATATGGTTCATGTTGCTCTGTCAATTAATGTACAGTACAGATTGTATTTGTACGAATTATGATGTAGTGGGATGCATTTTATATTTGTATGAACATTTTCAGTTTAGAACATGGAAATACAGTTAAGAGGTAGGTTAAGACAAGCCATCACTGACTTTTTGCCTGTGTGTTAACAGGTGTGGTCACACGATGTAATAAGCTGGCAATATGAGACAATTTTGGGAAAAAATGATCAGTGTGTCTTCTAAAATACCACATACAGACAAATTCACAAGTACAAACTTGCTGGGAAAAGTCTTTGGGATAGGAAAAAAAAACTTGTCAATTGCTTCTGTTCACACTGGACTATTTTTGAATGACATATTCTCACAGCTGTTGAAGTGGCTATTGAAGTGCCATCACGATCTAGAAACACAGTATAAAAGAAAGGTGTCTGCAGAGCTGTAGGCGGCCTCAGAGACAATACATTGAAATGAATCTGTTACATCATTCTGGGTCTTCATCAGTGAAGGATAAAGATGGGTAGGCAGAAGCAGGAGGTGGGGGACACCAAAAGAAGAAGAACAAGAAGGAAAGAGACAGAGAAGAAGACGCATGCCAGATGAGAGGTCTTCGTTCAGATCAACCTAAAAGTCCGGATTCGAGAGAAGTACATGTCAAGCAAGCTTGCCATTCTAATATTTTTTGGAAACTCTGATTTCCTTTTAAAAGAATCCCCAGGTTAAAAACATTCTCTCTTGGTTAGTGATGTATTTTTAGAATAAGGAGTTAGGGTCCCATTCACTTTGGAGCATCCGGATTTATAGGAAAAGAGACTTGGCTCTGGGTTTTATAGTGTTTTATTTAGGATGCAGGCTTCTCTCTCTGGTTAGCATCATCATATAGGATTCTGGATACTAGACGACAATCTTGACGTCATGGTGGGCCATGACAAAGGTCTGTAAATAGAATAACTTGTATATAGTATGTTGTGTTGGATGCTGTTTATTTTGTGTTAATGTCCTTGTTAATAAATGTTTGTTTATTCCAGGCTGACTCTGATTTATTACTCTTTTGCCAGAGCTGTGGCAGAGAACAAAGTACTCAGCTGCCTCTAACTATACCAATCACTTGTGTATATTCTGGGCATATCCATTTAATTGGGAGGTGGGGGGGGGGGGGGGGGTTATGAGCATTTTAATTATTAATTATCCCACTCTGTAATCTCTGTTTTCTTAAACCCCCCTTTTTTGTAACAAAATTCAATTAACTACAGTATATACAAACATAACACATGGCATCTACAATGGAATAGGAATTAACAACAGCTGCTCTTTAATTATATGTATTCATAAAACGACTTCTGGCTGTTTCAAACAAGACCAGTATTTTATCTAAGAAAAGAATATGTTTTTCCTGCAACTATGCAACTATAATATATCTCCTTCAGAAATACCACTAAATTGATCAATTATCTGTAAACCTTTTTTCTGTTCAAAAAGCAAAATAAAACAGAAATTCAGTCTTAAGCAAATGTCCATCCATCCATTTTTTTAACTGCTTCATCCGATTCAGGGTTGTAGCAAGCAACAAACAAAAGGCAGGATACAATCTGGTTGGGACGCCAGTCCATTGCAGGGTACACACAGACACAAATACACTCATACATACCAGGGACAATTTTGCAAGAAGCCAATTAACCTGTCAGTACAACCCAAAAAAACATAGGGAGAACACACAAATTTCACACAGATAGCCACCCAGGTACGCAACTGAACCCAGGGCCCCAGTGCAGTGAGGCAAGAATGCTAATCACTGTACTACACCTTCCTTATGCAAATGTGTATGTTAAAAACACTCCATTTTGTAAATATGGAAAGTAACAGTAGATAAATTAAGGGAAAAAGCTATAATGCCAAGCATACCACACCTTAATTTAAAAAAATGATGGAAATATTTGGCTTACACTAAAGACAATTATTAGTTTGTCTTAAATACAAAGTGAAAGCATTGCACTTTTTTACCTTTTTGCTTTTTGCTTTGTTCAGTGTGGGAGTTACTGTACTTTTATTCCCAGTATTGTACAAAATATATTTTTGTGGTACTGGCAAGGTACTTCAAAATGCCATCAGAGTACTCCACCAAAACTCTTAGTTTTGACTAAAAAATAAAGGGACTTCAAAGTGGCTGAATCCATAAATGTGCCTGAAGTGTAGGTTTGCCACTTACAGGTCAGTCCTGCTGTATGTCATTAGGTGACTCCAGCTGGAATTCTACATTGATTCCACAACTAGTTGTCATACATCTATACCTCGATATGCTGTTCAAAAGTGACTCCAGGGACCAGAGTCAGTGGACTTTAACTCTCCCCACAAGGAAGCTACGATGTTGGAGTCAAGCTGAGAAAAATTGAGTGTCAGAGGTTTGCATGTACAGTTCTTCCTAATTTCTCTCAGATACAGTTGTGGCAGCGGGCCAAGCTAATGAACAAATTGATCCAGAGCTGGGTTGTTTAAGTTATTTTAACCTAGCCTGTTTTACTTTAGAAAGTTTAGATATCTTGCTTGTTCCTAGAAATCAGCTTTTAATATGAGAAGGAGTCTCTGTTAACCTTATCCTCTTTTTAACAACAGGAGGAGTTCCTTAAAAGTTAAATGTCTCCAGACCATTCTATAATTAGACCATCCGGCTTTAACTAATCTTTTACTCCCCTGATTTTTCGCTCTATTCAGCTACTCTTAGAGTGAATCTATACTTACAGGACATGCAAACAATGTTTCTTCAGTATTTTCCTACTGTATATATTCTAACTTATTATTAAGTAGTCTTAACTTATTTTTTTTTAATAAACTGTAATTTTTGCTCTGTGACTTGTGCTAAATATAAACCTTTTGTAATACCAGTCTATTAGAACATTATTTCTGAATAATATTCTGAAAAAAAACATTTGTTAATCTAAAAGTTAAATACTATTTTACATTAGAATGAACATATTTCTCTCTACATGTTTCTTCAACAGTGGGTATAAAGCACAAAAAAAAATGACAATTCAATTTTATTTAAAGATGAGAAAAATCATAAGTAGATGCTGGTATTGAGAAATGTTTTAATAGATTTAAATATCTTCCATTGCACCAAAAACACAACACTGAGGGTACTTTTTCCTTCAAAGTCAAGACAAGAACCTGCTTTAGGACAATGGGGATCGTCAGCTGACTGCATTCCATCTACTATTAATCTGATGTTCCATAATGCCACACAATGTTAAGTTGTTTACTTGGACAGCTGCCTTAGACACAGATTTGGCATTGGCCCCTTAGCTGAAAGAGTAAAGCCTGGCCATAAGGACAAATGCACCAAAACCCCTGCATAGGTAAGCTCTGGTAAGGGCAGAGTGAAAGGGGTGTGACCTGTAGTTGTACAGAGCGAGGACTGGTCATGTTTTGGGTATGGGTACATTCTCAAAATGTCAATTTATAGGACTCCTTCAATATTTAATATACATTAATATGAGAGATGCAGCTGCAAATAAATAGGATATAGTAAATACATATTAAACCTGTGTTTAACTAGTATTAAACATGTGTTTGTCTTCATATGGTTTTCATTCTGCAGCAAAGTTAACAATATTCACTGGGCACTCTGCAGTCTACTTACCATGCTTTTCAGTCCACATAAACACTTGGTTAAACACAACCTAAATACTCTTCCTAGCCTGAATATCGCTCCATGACCTTAAAATAAGTTCTTGTCTGTGTTCTAACCAATAACACTACTAAGAAAAAACATATTCTCTACTTAATTCTGTTATTAACAAGTGCTTGAGAGAGATACAGGTGGAGTAGTGCTCCTTCAGTTGTATCTCAGAAGTCCATTCTGCAATTATGCTGACTTAGTACTAAGAACACATCTTCTCTCCCTGGTCTTCCATTAGCGTTCTTGATATAATAATTACAATAATGTTTATATCTTGCTATTTCTTCTGTCAGATCAGCTATCTCGGAACAGCCTATACTATTTAGCATTTCTTTTTATTTTGTGTTAGAGCAGTTTTGACATTTTTCACTTCTTATAAACTTACAATCTTCCATAACCTCTTCAACGTCAAATTGCATTGTGCTGAATCTTTCATCAATGGGTTATCTTTATACAACATTTAATTCAAAATCTGGATTACATGATTGGAATTTTATGTGCCCTTCCATGAATCTGTTAGCTGTTGTTAATAAGCAATATTACCATATAACTGACTAACCCACCTACCTAATGACTTCAAAGCTATTAGATTTGCAAATAGGTACCAGGTACGTATTTCATGAATTTACTTTAATGTTCATTACTCCCGATAGAGTAAATCAGTGGTGTGGTGTGCGAGAGGTAAACCCAGGTGCAGGAGTAAAGAAGCAAAGTGGTCAAATCTAGGCAAGATAATGTAAGAAGCAGCAGAGGGTGCCAGCAAGGGAAATGATGAGCAAAGTACAGAGGAAGGAAAACACAGTCCAAGGTCAAAGTCAGAAATAAAGCGAGGTTCATAGTCAGGAATAAACACAGTAGGAAGGTACCGAGGAAAATCTGAAAGGTGAAGTCAAAACTTGAGAAACACGAGCTCCGGAACACAGGGACCAGCGACGAGGCACAGAGAGGCTCCTAGCAAACACAATACCAGTGCACTGAGCTTAGTCCAGGTAGACCTTAAATAAAGCTGAACCATCTGAGACAGGAGTGGCCTTAAAATGCCTCGGGTGATACAGGCCACTGTCTGATTTCAAATCCATGGCAACCAGCAAATATGCGGGGCCAGTTGCCACGGCAATGCTAGCATTCTTCACAGCTCTTCAACATGGTAGAGTATGACATTCACAAGATGATTAATTTCAAAGACACATGCTTCTCTGTGCCCCTCTCAACACTGTGACCCCTGTGGAAAGCCATGCAAGGCCTTTTAACATTATTATGTTCTAAGAAAAACTATTCACTAGTCTATTGTATTCCTGCAATTAACAAAGTACATGACATAATAAGTATTTGCCTGCAACAGGATAACATTTGCCTACTCCCCAAGTCCCAAAGTAATTATTAATGAGTGCTGAGTGAGACTGAACATCAAATATTGACTTCCTACCGCTTCCCTCGAGGATAGTGCCTCACGTATTCACCAACATCATGAGCTGCTACGGCTAACACCTGGGGGTCATCTGAGACTTCCAGCAGCCTGGTCAGTATTCTGTTAGAAAAAAAATAAAGAACATGGATTTAATTATTTTAAAAAAATGAAGAACACACACAAAGTGATGGTGTGGCCCATGCACAGAAAAGGCATTACAGAACACAATGGAACAACTGGTACATGGGTTTACAGGTCTGACACAGATAAGCTATTATCAACATAATGTACAATGTTAGATGTTAAAATTATTTTTTGTCTTCTGTGAATATTTTTTTACTTTATGACTTTCTTTTAAGTTTGTGCTTGTATTTCATTCATTCATGATTCTCAATCAGGGACTTCACTAATTCTGGATCAGCACCTTGATCTTCTCAATTAGTCCTTTAAGTATTACAACTTTTTTACTGCTTTAGCATGTAGATTAACAGCATATATACTGATAACTGAATATGCGTAAACTGTGTGGCAATAAATTAAACTGATCTTCAGGGTTATGTATATGTCAACACAGTAGTTTTACTTTCTTTGAAGAGATAAAAATGCTAAATCTCAGAAAACGAGAGAAGGAACAACATTAAGCTAGACTAGTGGGGCAGTACCTGTCTGGTTCAAAAATGTTTCCTGAACCCCTAGAATATATCTTGTTGCTCTTTTCTGGACTGATTAAAGAGCTGTAATTAACATGTAATTTAACATGCTAACCAAAACTATGATAGTGATAGTGACTAACTGATAGTGAAATGTATGACTTTAACATAACATTCTTTGAGTTAGATTCTAGACTTTCAACTATATATCCTAACATGTACAGTATGCTTGAAATTTCTTCCGCACACTGTCTAGAAGGTTTAAATAGTGTAAACAAAAACACCTACGTTGTTTTTATAAGTATCCTGTTATCTTAAGTATCCTTAAGTATTACATTTGATCTATATCTTTTTAAATTTCATCTGCGGCATCTATAATGTTTTTCCAGCATTTTACTTTCATACCAACTACATACGTGACTAGTAACCACCCCAATTGATCCCTTATTTGTGCTCTCGGTTGTTTATCTGTAAATAAACTGTCAATCCAAACACATGCATTTCCAAAAATACAGCCTGTACTTGTAAATTAATCTTTTATGAAGACCTTTATCAAAAGACTTTAAAATATATACACCATATGGTATGTTCTGCATGTCCATTACTGTTGTTCAAACAACTCTAACAAATTAATTAAGCTACATTTTTTAAATCCATTCTATCATTTAGGATCTGATTGCCATATTCCTTTAGCTTAGTTATAAAAAATGTCATTTCTACGTGTAGAAGAAGTCTTCTTCACAATAAATTATTCCCTTTCCCTTCATTTTTAATCAATTAAGTAATTTCTTAAGAGACAGAGTTGCCTTAATTAATTAAATTATTTATTAATTTACAGGGTTTGTCATTTTTTTAGGAGAAAGATAAATTAGGGTGACAGTGAAAAGCTACTGGATCAGACAGAGCAGGTGATAAAACTCCTGAGACAAAGATTTTGGTTGGGCTCAGTACACAATCCCTGGAATATAAACCAGAAGAGTCAGGAGCCCACAAATTCAAGGACTGAGAAATTCCACTGTACATAGCATTCCAAAGAATTCTGAAGCTGTCTAAACCTGAAGCATTTCATAAAGAATTTCAAGTTGACATTTTTGTGTCACCTGTGACCAACTGTAATTACACACTTGTTGTAATAAGAATGTAGATACAAATTACCAATTAAAAAAACATATTAAAAGATCAATCCTTTAAGCACTTTGATAAAATTAAGCAGAGCATGTACAGTGAAACTAATTTTGGTTTCACAATTACAAATTTGAGAATAGTGATTTCATGTAACAGCAGGAAAAATCCTCTCCTTTCCTCAGCTGAAATCTCAAGGAGAAATGTCAACTTGAAATACAAAATCTCACAACTAATAATTTCTTGGAACCAAAATTAATTAACATTTTTTTCATTTTCTTTCTATACGTTTGTATTTAAATACTTTGGAAGGATAAACCTTTTACACGTATAATATGAAGTAGTTAATAAAAGAGTTAGTGCTTACTTTAAAAGTTCATAATTCTTTTCATTTAACCGGACAGCATTCTCTCTCCAGAACTTTTCTGATTTATGTACAGGGCTCCATTCCAAGCGGCCAGACTTCAGTTCAGAACTGTATTCATCAAATGAGCTGTAAAAAAAGACTTTAAATTATAAAACCCTTATATACATTAACAAGATAAATATAATAGAAATAGAGTACTGAAACATTTTAAAAGCTAAATAGAAAACTTAACCTGGAGTATAAAAAACATTAATGTTTCTCAGATTTCTTTTTTCCTTCATAATCTACCAGATAATATTTCAAGATTAAGTGTTCTTTAGACCTAATTTCAGGTCTGAATATCTTAGATAAAACAATGTAAGGTGTTCTACTGGCAAGGATCATGCCAAGAATAGGCTTATGATGGGTGTTATCTTTCACCAAAATATTCAACAGAGCTTGGAAGAGCAATCATTTAGGAACTTTACATTTCAATAACTCCAGCTAAGACAAATGTGAGCACATTCATTAAAATGACTAAAATAAGGAAACATACAAATCAATCAAACCTGAAAAACAGAATATACAGTTATTACAAAAATAAATAAGAAGTCATCTTGTGAAATAGTTATCAATTTTGCAGCACTAAAGCATTACACATGATTTTTCAGCTGGAGATGAAAGCAATAAATGAAACATCAGAAAATATTTTATTTTTATGCACTTTTTAATGCATTCCACCCTAGCAAAATTATCCTAGCTCAGAAACTTACAGGTAATTACTGTGGAAAATCTATACACACAATTTCTGCAGAATTATATCTTGAGGCAAGTTAATTACATGGAAGTCCTGAATCATTACTTCATTCTACATTCCTTCTTGCTGGGGGTCTCTAGATTCTTGGCTATTAAAATACAAGATCCTGACACAAACCTAATTTTGTATTCCAAGACATAACAAATGAACTGGCAGAATTAACTTCTCAGTCACTTTAGCTGATCCCTTCAGCAGTTGCATAAGTATTAGAGGCAGATATTTCAAGCAGAAATGGTAGAATTACTTGCAAGCATCAGTTGCAAAATATTAAAACCTTTTTATACAAACAAACCATTTACACTAAAAGGTATTCAGGTGAGTTATAGTAATCCTGTTTAGAAAACAATATCCCTCTCAATAACCCAAAATGACCTATTCTAGGGCAGATTTGTGAAAAGTTGCAAAAGCAGATTTGTGTTAGAATGTCTTAGATACGCATGCTGATCAAACTGATCACAATATTTTGTTACAATTTTGTTCAAAAACTTTGAATTCTCTCTCATAATTTGTGTTTTGCACTCCACAGTTTAGGTGACAAAAGCTCTGAAAATAAGATCTATTTGAAAAAATACTATATGATAACATTTACTACAGCAAAGAGGTGGACCTACCCAATACATCTAATGGTAATGCAAAATAATCTTTAATTTGCTGAAATAATGTGCTGGATATTACACATTGCCAAGAGTGATTTCCAAAATTTAAAGTTTTTCATGCACAAGGCATAGAGTTAAGGTCAGAAAGGACAAGGTAATTTTGCCAATTTGCATTGGAAATGAAAATTGAGGGATGCCATTTAAAAGTGTAGGGTGTGACAACCGAGTCTAAGACTGCATTAGTACATTCCCCTGCCAAAAAGGATGACAGTTCAGTGTGCAGTAGTTAATTTGTATCTCCTTGTCTATGTGAGAGCCATCAGGAACACACAAGTCTTCTACCACATAACAACATCCCCGTGGAGGACCTGCTACAGCTGACCTGCCACTAGAGGGCGCTATACTGCCACTAATTACCTGTAAATAGCCACACCCAGTGTGCCTGACTTAATTATTGGTAAACTGGTAAAGGGTTCAGAAATTCAGTTTAATAAGGGTGTAATTAGGCTTTGTGCCTACTGGACATCTCCTGGATTTTAATTTTCAATTGATCACTAGAGTTTGTGCATGCACACTCTTGGTTACACCTTGTCTTAGGTTAGGGTCTGTCAGACCTATCTATAGAAATATGGGTTTTAGGGCATACATGTAATAGACAAACCTATCTTCTAAAAAAACAGTTTCAAATCAATCCTGAAACCAGTAAATATTATATTCAAGCTGTAATCAAAGCTTTATCATACCTGAGGTCCTGAACACTTTCACCTAACTTCTCTAAAAGAAATTTGATATCGTCAGAGATGTCTTCATCGTCGTATTTCTGCTGGTCTAAATTCTCCAGTTGTTTCAGAACTTTACATTGGATCATGGCCAGAGCGTACTCCTGGCGTGTCTCTCTCTCAGCAGATTTCTCCAAAAGATTCTGAGAATAAAATAAAAATGGTGAGTTAACCTCTGCCAGATTGAAAGGTCTTAGAAGAATAGGAAAAAATATAACATGAAAAGTTCTACAGATTATCTAACAAGCTACAGAACTGTTGTACATTTAAAGACAGACAAAACTCTGTCTCTGTCAGATCTTTCATTTTGAGAACATTAATTTTTTAATAAAAACAGTTTGCTGGGAAATGTTTTTTTCAATGTGTTTTTTCTTGAATTTTCTTGAAGACGTTTCCAGATTCTAATATGTAAAACTTAATTGCATATATCTGTAAAAGGGCTTCACAACAAGAAGTCCAATTAACAGCACACAATGTATACTGTATGAAACAAGATGATCATTTTATCTACCTAGCGTGGTCAAATGCAATCTTTCACTAACAATAAAAAGTGCTTAACACAAAATTTCCTGATCATTTCATGCATAAATTAGGGTCATCTTACACTCAGATAGAGACAGCCGTATTGTTTTTCTCATCTATAGTATGTGTATATAAAGCCAATTTACAAAGAAAAATAATTGTTCAAATTATTTTTAACATTAACCTAAAAAATTATAAAAGATATGTTCCTCAATGACTTGAAGATGAAGATGTAATTCAAAAGCAAGGAACAACAATGTGCATTCTTTTAAAATGGAAGTGGTATAGGAAAACCCTTAATACCAAATATGTTGACACAATGTTCCATGACAAGTGTTTTATCATTTTAAATTAAACAGAACAGTCAGAAACATGCACTATTTAGATCCATAACAACCACAGAAAATGCAATAGCTGATATTCAAGGTATCCAGATGGCCTTGATAATTCCATGATATTGTTGAAATCCCATGTTGTACGGTATCCAATCAGTAACTTTACAATGTTATTATTTTTCAATCAAGACAGAGACCAACCAGATGGATATGTATTTCTCTCTATTTTTGTAGCATGAAACTAACAAAATGTTATTTCACTTAAGGGCCACTTGAAAGAAACAAACTAACACCCCATTTCGAAGGTGTTCTATCTGAAAAAAGACAGCATCTGGCCTGTTTTAATATCCATGTGACAACCAATTTTCTTTTTTTGGAAAAAGCTTCAGTAATTTCCAGGCTTCAGATTTAATTTAAAATTCATTACCGTGCTTTCAGATAAACAAGAGTAAATGTAAAATATCAAATTCAGCAGACTGTATCTTGTAAACACTAGGACTGACCCATTAATGAGAGATTTTATTTGTCTTGTTATGCATGTTAGGCAGATGCTTTTCATAACCACAGAAAATATATCTGTTTGCTCTAGTCAGGATCAGTACGAGATGATGCTTGGCCTTCCTTGACAATAGAAGGGACTAATGTAATTTTCTTATTGATGTCTCCTGGTCATTGTCTTGTTAATGAACCCAAAATATGTGAATTACTACATTAGAGATGCAAGCAATCTGCACACATTTCTTGCCCAATGCACTTCTCACGGATTCCTCTTGTAGATGAAAAGTTCAATAGTTTTTAAATTGTCTACAATCCCTTTCTCTATTAGTCTTGAACAATATGATCCAGTACTACATATGGCACAATTAGCCAATCTTTTATTTTAGTTCGAGTAGGTAGCTGCGTCAGCATGTAGGCTGCAAAGGAACAGGTAAATGTTTATTCCATGCTGAAAAGAAAAGAGACACAACCTTTAGGCTCTTCTTCTGCTTTTCTTTTCAGCATGGAATAAACTTTTACCTGTTCCTTTTTAGTTGTCTATGTCTTTTTGTCATATTTACTTAACTTTATCTGACTAGATACACTATCAATCCTTGAATTTTCATTAAAAAGATTTCCTCACAAAAGCAATTATGCATACCTGATCACTGTCATCCTCTTACAGTTAGTTTATTGCCCTAACCTCTTTCTCTACCCCCTTTTCATGCTAATAATACACAGACACGAGGAAAAAAGTATGTCTTGTGAAACATTTTTGCAAACTTCATTTTACTGTTTCTAAAAGAAATTTGTAGTCTTCTGACTAAAAGGAAATAGCATACTCTATTACATTCTGAAAAATAAAAGACTGCAAAAGATTTTAGTTATATTTGTCTGATCATGTAATATTGCAGAGGTTAAGCAATACTAGTCCCACGTCAATACCTGAATTGGATATCGCTGAGGAAATATTAGTTTGCAATAAATCTGCAGTAGAAAGCACAGCATCCCCTGAACCAAAAACTCCAAAAGTAATGGCGACAAGGGATACTGTATTTTATGAGGAGCCTTATCCATATCCTTACGATAACATGTTAAACCAAGGTTCTACCTACATGAAATAAAAAATCCACTCTTCCTAACAATAGGGGAGATAACCCTTGAAATTCAATTCAACTCCCGCATGCTTTTCTTCCCATACACTGAGGTTCTGATTGCACTGACAAAATTATTTGTCAGTGCAATTGACAAATTGCCCCTGACAAATCAATGGTCCCATTGGCCCTTACCAATCATGGCCTCCTAATAATCCTCATCTATGAATTGGCTTCATTACTCTGCTCTCCTCCCCACTAATAGCTGGTGTGTGGTGAGCGTTCTGGCGCACTATGGCTGCTGTCGCATCATCCAGGTGGATGCTGCACATTGGTGGTGGTGGAGGGGAGTCCCCATTACATGTAAAGCGCTTTGAGTGGAGTGTCCAGAAAAGCACTATATAAGTGTAAGCAATTAATTATGATTATTATTATTTTTTGGCACTTTAGTGGTGAATAATGCAAGTCCTCTTCTACATGTGAAGTGCTTTAGGATGCTCAGGATAAAAACAACAACACTGTGTGCTACTATAATAATTAGTATTTTTAGCAAACGTTAACTTGTAGCCTGATATACCCACCACTCAAAATAATATGAACACTATATACTGTATCAGAAAGATAGCTAAAACAATCCTATTTTCTCTAGTGTTTTATAAATTCATATTTTTAATCAATTATGTTGAAGTGGTTCTGCAGTTAGATTTCTTTTTAGATTCAGCAGTGAAATCCAGGAAGACTAATAAAGATAAATAATTGTTTTAATAATTTAAAATAGGTTTTCTTCTAGTAGTGTGAAATCTAAGATGCTTGCCACAAACTCCCAGCATGTTTAGTGTACTATTGATTTTCTGATAAAAATGAGTCCAGGCACCAGCTTCTCGAGAATTCACATTACAAACATTTTCACCATCAGGTCATGGCTTAAGACTTCTCTCAGCATTTAAACCTGCTATATGAAACCATAAAATGTGCAAGTGAAACTGGAGGGCCCAAAATACAGTAGGACAGAAGAGAGACAATGATTTTGTTTAAAAAAATCAAAGAAGTAACAATAAATGAAAAGGGTACTTATTAGACCTTAAGAGACATATAAAATAAAAATTCACAAGCACAGTTTTAGGCATATAGACGTTTAAAAACATTACATTAAATACTTTTTTTACTTACTTAAAAAGTGCAATTGTCCACAAACAGAAATCAGAATGATGCATTGTTACTGTATGTCCATATATCTGTAGTTTTGCTTACTTCATTTTGTGTGTGTGGCATTTGTATTTTGTTCTACCTGATTGTGCTAGGTTTAGTACCATACTATAGTACCATATTTACCTTATTATACTTGTACAATTGTTACTTCTGCTTACACAATTAAAGTTTTCATATAATTGAAGTCAAGGATCTCTCCTAAGCGATATATATAAATTGCCTTCAAAATGTACTGAGACAATGAAGTCTAAATTGGGATTTTAAATGTGAATAATAATAATAATTTCTCATCAACAACAAGCCAGATAAGTGAAACCAATATTTTATTTTGAATTAAGTAATTAGTTAGTTCTACCATTTTAGATCAATTTCATTAATAGTGTTGAACCTTCTTAATTTTAAAGAAGAAAACGTATTGGAACAATTGACTGACAGATGTCTCTGTCATTTGTCATTTGTCATTTGTCATTGGGTAATTTGGCACCAATGGAAAAAGCTATAAACATCCGACTGACAACCTATCCTGCTTTGACATCAATTTGAAATTTTGAAGTCAAAAGTCAAATCAAAAACCAAAGAACTTTCTGTTAATGAAAACCAGACAGTGTTTAAACAACTATAAAAAAAACTGTCAGTAAAATCACGAACAACCTCCAGACTGCATTTCAAAAGGTATTAACAACCACATTTTGCAGAAAATTGATACATTAGCTCTGTTAGCCTACACCACAAGACAAACTTCTCATTAGCACCATTAGAAATGGACAGATTAGCTAAGAAATAAAATATGATATGGCATAAGTGTTTTGGTTTAACATTTTATGGACAGATGGGAGCAAGATAAATATTTACTGGAGAGATAGAAGTGTTTAAATGTCTGAAGTCACTGAACTACCCATGAACAGGAAACACACCTCATAGAGATATGCAACCAAACACTATTACAATCTAAAATGTACTGTACTTGAAATGAATGTATCCCAATACTTGAGTTGTGAAACTCTCAAGTCACATCATGTTTCTAAAATACTTAGAAGAAAAGATTTCCAATACACTGTTTTGGACATCATCCAAATACCACAGATCATAATTGAAAGGTTTTGTATATAGCAAGGCATCCAAAGAACATCTGACTCTGTGCAGTTCTATGATTTGGCCATCCTATGTTCATCCTATGTTCATGAGAAGTATGATCCATTCTGACTAGTTGCTGAAAAATATTTATGCTATCTTTAAACATGGTTTGGAAGGTCATCAGAGACAGGCAATACAAAGGGGCTACATAACAGTACATAAATAAAAGTTATCCATATGATTAAAAGTAGTGAGAGATTGAAACCACTGTTAAAGGCACGCAGTACTATTTTTATCACTTTTCAAATTATATTAAACTCTGAGATTTATGACAAGGCTTCATGACAATATCTCTTATTTCAAAGAAGAGTGGCAGGAAGCTTGTACTCCATACTCACTTTCAAGGTCATGAATAGGACTAAATGATGGGTTTGGGAAGAAACTTTTATCTTACCTCCTTTTTAATAAACTATAGTTCAAAGAAAAAGCTACTGTTTTCACAGATTTAAAGTACCTTTTGTTACACTAGGACTAGAGTTTGCAGCCCCCAGTCTCCACAGCAACCAGCCACATTTGCATGTAGAGTCAAACATCTCCTGCTGCCATGAGAACTCGATTGGAAAAGCGGTCTGTGCCACCTGCCCCCACTTAACGGGAAATTACCTCTTCAGCTCGTGGCATGCAATACTCACAGTTTTTCTTTTTCTTTTTTCAAATGACATTAAAAACTGAGATTTATGAAAAAGGCTTTGGCGCACTGTACAATTTATCTTATTTAAAACAAGAGGGTCAGGAAGCTTCTACTCCACACTATTTTCAAGGTCATGAATGGTACTAAAAGACATGTTTAGGAAGACATTTTTACCTTCCTTTCCTTCTAGTAAACTACCAAAATGATTCTGTTTTCACAGATCTAAAGTGCTTTTTGTTACGGCGGGGCAAGCAGAGCTTGTAGCCACCAGTTTCCACAGCAACCAGCCACATTCACACAAAGAGTCAAACAACTTCTGGTGCCATGAGAACTTGATCAGAGCAGCTATCCATGCCACCTGCCTCCACTTCATGGGTAAATATCTTGTCAGCTGGAGGATACTTAAGACCTGCCCTGTCCACAGTGATTGAGCTTCTTACATGTTTATGGATGTGCTCCTTGCACTAACAAGTCAGTGAGACTAGGACTCTCTGCCTGAATCAGTCTGAATCCCTGATCCTGATCTCAAGATGGAACCTGGTGACCAGCCAGATCCCCATCCACAGCAACCAATCAGACCTTCTCTGTTCTCCACATCTGCTTGGCTGTGCGGCTTCCCAGTTCCATCTTGTCTGGCTGCATTGCACAGCTTCCCTGTTCTGCGCTGTTGACCTGTGCCTTACCTTTCCTATCCTGTTTTGCCTGGGTGCACAGTGCATTCCTTATTCTATAATAAGGAATGCACTGTAATGCCACTATAATGCCAGCTCATCCCCCAGCTCTCGTCTCTCAGCTTGCCTTTACCGGGACCTAACACATGGATTCCTCAGCCTGTCTACTGACCATCTCTCAAGGTGGTCTCTTCTCTGTTTATCTGCTACTTTTCTCTACCTTCTACGTTTTCAGCCTCAAAATTCCACAGTCAGTAAGCTCATTGGTTATATATGGAATTAATGAATTAATTCCTTTAATCAAGTTAACCCTTTGACATTTAACAAATGTTCACATTTAAGCAGTCTGAGAGTTTTGGGAGATGTCATGTGTCCCTGTGCATATACAGTAAGAGACATACATCAAAGCCCAGGCAGTAACATTCACAGGGCTTCATGAAAGCAACTATTTCTTGTGGTTTCAATAGTTTAAACATGTGTATGTCCATGTTTATTGTGCTGTTTTTAATATTATATTCCAGAACACAGGACTTTTTGTGCTTCCCAAGCTTCAGACAAATCAGTAATAAGATTTATATTCTATATAATATCTATAAACTGTGTGCAATGCATAGCTCAAAAAATGTGATTTTTGTGTTTATCACTGAAGGGTTACTAAGGCCTTTTTGAAAAACCTGAGCCATTTATGTCTGTAAGAGAGAGGAATGTATTCTACTAAGCAGTTGTGATAGTAAGATCAATTACATAATTTAAGACAGTTTGACAACAAGTCGAATTACTGCATGTAGGTAGACTTTCAAACCAATAAATCTTTCACCCTGTGAGGAAGAGACAAGAAGCCTCTACTCTGTTTGTATCACTAATTGGTCCTGACATCTGATGAATCTTCATCCTGAGCCAAATGAGCTAGTTGTCAATAAACTGCAGAGAGCGATTCCTTTCGATTTCTGTATCTGGCTGCATAAATCATTAGTTTATGGCTGGCAATTTGTCTCAGGAACACTCTTCTTTAATCCTATTTTTGTCCTGTCAAAAGAACGAAACACAATAATCTAGCCTTTCCTTCCAAAAAACTTAAACAAAATGACGAAGAAATTCTAGGAAGCAGAATAAAATTATAACATTCAGATGGATCATTGAAAAATAAGCAGAAAGCAAAAGTGTTGTTACATATGGCATATTTATACAGACTGCAGTGTTTCAGTGATTATTCATACTGATTTTGTACATGTAGACAGCATTCTTCAGCTTGCACAGCAGAGCAAGGAAGGAAGTACAAAACATGCAGGCTCTCATGTTTCAGGAAAACATTTTAAGAACTAACCACATGTCTACATGTTAAATTATTTTTTCCATGTAGTTTTAAGCGCCATTTACATATTTAGCACCATTATTCCCCTAATGGCTAAGCCACAACCATTAGAAGCTGCCAGTTGGAAAGTTGACTATGTTTCTAGATTTCAAGAAATGAAATGTTTAGATTTCCACAGACTATGGTAAATTATTCTAATACTCAACATTTAAAGAAACTGCTATGGTTAAACATATTTCATGCTTCATTAAACTAAAAGCTTAATAAGCTTCCTTTCTTAATCACAGGTTTATGTGCTCTTTTGTACTACATGTTGATCATAAACACATTTTGGGGATAAGGAATTGAAACTCTGTGCTTTAACTTCAATTCCACAATTAATTTATTCAGCAACACAGCACAAGGTAATGGAAACTTCTTCCTCCTCTCCTGCACAACACGCAAAGACAAGGTCAACTGAAAATGCTACATCATAACCAAATCAATACACATCCTCCTGTTTTGAATGAATGTCAACTTCTTTCCTTGTGAATGTTGACACTGTACAATATGGTCATTTGAAACGGTTTAACTACCAAAACTGTTTCAACACTAATGTTTGTCTATGAAAAGATCTTATTTTATATGTAAAAAGAAACAAATTATTCGGGTACATTAACATTTGGTAAGAATGAAAAAATATACTTTTATTATCCCTAGATGCATTTAATAGGTATGATCTTTGAATTACCTGAGTGCTATTTTAAAATGTGAACCCTTTGAAAACAAAGAAATCATCTGTGTGACAACAGCCACCAATATATATAACACAACAATACAGAAAACTGAAAGAAAATAATGTTTTGATGATAGTGATACTGAAAACTAAAAGCATTTGACTTAGACAAGATAAGGCATGATTAAAGGCTTACAGCAGAAGAGACTGTGATCAGAAATTAATCTACAATCCTGATGCTCTGCACTTACAAAAGAACAAGTGTGCTTTACTACTTACAAGAAAAGTATAGATGTTCAAATGTTCCAAAGCCACTTAGCAACTACACCCAGCACAAGCTCCTTAGTGATCTGATTTAATTCAGAAAACACATTATTAGGCCTACATCAGCTGACATTCTTTATTAAGAAGATGTACAAAACTTACAGTATGGAAGTAAGGAACCTAAGAGAACATACAGTATAGAATACCAGGGGCATACTACTCACTCATGCCCGACTCCATTCAAGTAGGGCAGAGCAATGATTATATTGACTTCATAAGCTAACAAAATGTGACTACAAGCCTCTGCTGCTGTCTCAACCATCGTTTTACAGTCCCTGACTGAATAATTCAAATAATGCAGGGATCTGCAGCTGTTGTGAAGCTACACTGTAATATGTTTTGAGCACTCTGCAGTTTATGTTGTAAACATTTGACTACATCAGATGATTATAAAACATGCTGCAGTAATAAGCAGGCTTTTAAACAATTTATCCATGCATACAGCTGAAGTACACAGCATACACATTTAATTTACTTAAGAAGAAATAATCTTGATATATTAATAAACTTTAAAAATTCTTGACAGAGTTCAAGCATGTTTGCAAAGAAGAATGGGTGAAAATTACAAAATTGCAATATCCCCTTTTGGGGATATTTTAGAGATATTTTCCGTTATTTGGGATTTTTCTATGTAGTTTCTGCAAACATTTTAATCTATACAATTGTTCAATTTGCACATTCACAGTTTTTATTTAAAATATTCACTTAAAAAAATGTGTAAGCTTACGCAATGCAATGTCGACAGCATTATCCAGCTTTTGAAAGAGTTTGAATCAGAGTGATTTACTTTACTAACGCGATGACTGAGATGAGGGACCATGCAGACGCACAGTTTATGAACAGAGGGATGAAGTGAAATTTTCATGGCGAGGAAGAGAAAGCCTACCACTGACCTGAGCAATACCATGTGGCTGTGTGACCTGACACTCATGGTCAACATTATAATGATGCTGTAAGAGCTCAATGTCACATTCTAACCAGCATCTTATTTCCCTGTTTTCAAATGTAAAATAATTCAAAGTTATGTTAGTATTTCATAGGGCTTCACACCCTTGTGCCACATCCTTCACTGCTAATGAAGTTAATGTACAGTACCAGCTTTAAATTATGAAACTGCAAAAAAAAACATTAAACTAAGCTAAATACAACAACCCGCTGGAAATCTCTAAAGTCTGTTCACGTGCCAATGAAGCTCCGAACCTAAGATGACATCCCTGTTAGATACTATGTACTGCTGCAAGCAGTTCTTTTCAAGGCTTTACCTAGTAGCAACCTCTTCAGTCCTGCAATTATAAGAAGACACACCAAGGAAAAACAGTCTCAGCCATCACACTAAAAACAGGTGATGATATATAAATGTATGTATTTGGCCCACAATCATTATTTTTATGGCTCAGCAGACCAGGGTAGAAACAAGGTTCTCCTCTGCTGCCATAAAGAACTATACTTGATAAAGTATGGCCTTCATACATAAAACTTCACCACAGACACATTTCCATTTCTCTCTGAGCCACATATCTTTTATACATGTACAGACTGTACATTTCAGTTTTTGAAAACCACTCAAAAACAGACTGAGCTAAGTCTACAACAAGCAGTTCATTTGATTATTAAACTAATTAAAGTCTAAGGTCATTTCCATAAAGAATGGGCAACTTTTCTAGAATTTAATGACACACCTCAATGCTCACCTATTCTGATGTTGGAGACCGCCGAGACAGTAATAAGAGAATAAGAATCATAGCATATTTCAGTAAGAGACAAATGGAGAAGAATGACAAGCAATTAGCTGATAAGGTCAAAAAGCTAGAAATGAAGCTTTGTAACTCTTCACAACTAAGAATCATACTAAAAAAAGTTAAATGCAAAGTTTACTGGAATTTTTTTTAATTAAGAAAACTGGAATTAAAGTATTCTGAACTTTTTCAGAATGGTTTTTTTTGCAAACCATTAAAACATTAATTATCCCTCCCTCTGCTTCAGTTAATGTTCCATTCAAAATAATTTAAAATATATTCACTTTAACAATAATTGAATAAGGTTCTCATACTGTAATTGGAATCTGAGATTAAGCATAATTAATCCAGATCAAATGAAGTTTATGAAGGGTTGGTGCCTCCTTGTTACTATGAGACATTTATTAAACCTGATCCATTTCTAAAAAGCCTCAGCACTTCCACACTGGTGATCCCTGTGATAGAGTAACATCTAAGCAGCTGAGTCACCTACTAGTACAGTATGGACCTGACCATGAGTGATGACTCTCAGTCTTATAATATGAAAGTTCATAGTACTGGGCTTGAGGATGATGATGTGGTTTCTTCATATGACCATGTTGTCACAAATAATGTCAATCCATTAAAAGACTTGGTTAACCACCTTAAACATGTGCTTTGATATAATTATTCAATCAAATACACTGGAACACTAAGTGACACTTAATGAGCTCCATGTGAACTTATTTATTTTTATTTGTCATTGATGTGACATGTAGTTTCATGAACCATTGAGGCTAAAAGGGAACAGTCTTAAAAACTAATATTTACATGTATTATAAGAAACGGTTAAAAAATGAACTCTCAGAAACCAAAACGAAAAATATTTAGACAATGAAAATGATATGGCAAATATGAATGGATACTTAATTTATCTGCTTACCAAAGCAGAAATTGACAATGTTCCTCAGGTTAAAGAACAACAAAATTCTATAGTAAAATATTTCAACACATAAAAAGAAGTGTTATATACTGAAGAAACATTGACATTACAAACTGTACTTAAGGAAATAAGATATGCTGTTAATAATCCATTAGCAAAACTCTTCTACAAGTCACTCAAGATGGGGCAAAACAATATTGACAGAAAACTACTGCTGTACCACACCTCCATAAAAAGGGTCTTACTACTATTAGATATAAGATTATAGAAACAATGATAAGAAATAAAAATGAAAGTTAATGAGCATGGCTACAATGTATGAGAAAGTATGGATTTAGAAAAGATAAATCTTGTTTAATCTATTTGTTAGAAGTCTAATCATGTCAGAGCAATAATTGATGCAAAGATCATATGATAAGATACATTAAGGTTTTCAGACAGCTTCTGATGAAGATCATCATAAAGAATAATTCTCAAATTATAGATGGAAGGCATTCAAGAAATATATTTATGCTGATTAAGGACTGGTTAATGGATGGAAAACAGAAAGTGCAATAAAGGGTGAATGCTTAGATAAGATAAATAAGGGTTGAATGATTTTAGGAATTAAGAGTAATGTTTACTGAAGTAACACAAGCCTCTGAATTAGAACCACTGTTTACTGTTCTTACATCAATGACCTAGAATCTGTTATAGCGAGTAAAGTAGTCATTTTGGTAGATGCTATAAAAGCAAGGGGATTAGCAAACCCAGTGGAGGCTACGGAGGATTCCAGACTAGACAAACCTCGAGTAGCTAACATTAAATGTAGACAAATACAGATCATTGCATGCAAGTAAAAAAAAGCAAAAGTCAAGGCAATAACATCTTCTGAATAAAGAGATAAATCTTTTGCAAGACTTATGTTTCTTTATCAATATACAGTATATCTTAAATGTTCTACAGCACTCGCTACAGATGCAGCCATTCAAAATGGGTGAGGTATTTCGCGGCATACCCCGGTGGGCGTGTCGCGGCATCACGCGGTATCACGTGGTGTCACGTGGTTAATCGCGCGTCATTTGACTCTCTGCCGGAAACTATCCGGCGTCACCTTGTAAAACCGCCAGGGGGAGCTTAACCTCTCATGTACAGCATTTGAGCCTTTAATTTTGAACTGTGTATTACAGCATGTTAATCATCAGTCATTAAAATGTTGGTATATTTTATGAAAGCAAGATTGCTCAGTTGGACAAAAGTACACAACCTACCTTTATCAGAAATATTTATGCATCAAAGCCTTTACTGAAGATATTACTAATAGTATTAATAATGGATGGCTTTGGACAAGCTGTATACTCAAAGTATAATTTCTTTAGCACATTTGTACAAGCACTTGGAATCTGTCCAAGCCATACTTTGTCAGGCATTTTGTTTTACTTCAACGGGCATAAAAACTTCCTTGCTTTTAACAGGGCGTTTCATAATTTCTAACTACGAAAATGATTTAAAATGCAACACTTATCATTCAACTAGAGCTCAAAATATCACAAGGATCCTCAAGAGCACAGCAAAGAGTGTATTAAAAGACACTTGTATTTATCAACGCTTTCTTTTCCGTATACCAGATTTTATGGAACCACTTCCGAAGGGTGTCAGCCAGTCAGATTCCAGGAATCGGTACTTTAAAGGAAAAATACACACCGGTATTCCATTTCTCCCTAACGATTTTAAGCATCGAAGTATTTAACTAGCATGTGAAATAGCGTGTGAAAAAGTGGTAGTTTTAAGCTTTTCTGCCAATATAATATGGAATCGCGTATCTAAAGAATAGCGATGTTATGGACAATCAATTGACTTTTATATTTCAAAATATCTCATCATGATCGATTCTAAGTCATTTTTGATAACAATGAATAGTCACCTTCTTCCCTTCTGACAGCGGTTCCTGCTTCTATTGTGTGTGTGTGTGCAATAGAGTAAATTTTTATAGAGAAATGGAGGCTGAACAGTATGCGTTACAATATAAACATTTATATTGATTTAAATCGTGTTCTGATTTAATTCGCAAACGCGTGTTTAATTATGTGTTTTTTAATCATAATCAGGCTAATGCATTTCTACATTTCTGTATGAACCATCTTAGAGGTTCATACAGAAAGACAGCTTGTGTTTAAATTGAGTGTAAGGTAATTTATGCTTCTAAAGTCATGGTCAGCATTTATTATTGTACTGTGCTGTAAACTTTTTCTGTGCCTAGTCACATTATTTTATAGCGTTTTTATTGCGTTATTAAATCCGGTGGCGCTGTGTGTTAGTTTCCTGACTCCCATGTCACATGGTCTGTGATTGAATCCCATGGAACAATTACTTTATTTTTTAACAAACATTTCTTTGAAAAAATTAAACGTTTCCCTTGGTCAGAGATTAAATAAAACCTAACTCGCACCAAACAAATTTATATTTCTAAATATCACAACATGATCGAATTTAAGTCTTTTTAATAACAATGAATAGTCACCTATGCATTACAAAATATACATTTATATTGATTTGAATCGCGTTTTGATTTAAATCGTAAACGCATGTTTAAATATATGTGTTTAAAGGCGATATACTGTATAAAAGCGCTGATTCCTATGGAGTGTGTTCCGCCGGGGATTCAAAAAATGTATTTTAAATAAGCTGATAAAGCTTAGACTAACTGTATTCTAGCCTGTATTACAACAGAACATTTGACAATGCAACGTAAATTGCAAAAATGCACTTGGAATCTGTCCAAGCCCTCCTACAAAAATTATTTGAACTGCGACACTGATCATTCATCTCTAAATAAACTTTATTTTATATAGCGTTCTAAGCGAATAGGTAATTAGATTGCTCATAAACCTAATCGCTTTTTCTACATAAACACAGCATGATTGCTCTCTGAAAATGCTTTTCCTTTATATTTAGGCTCAGATTTCAACTATAGATCGTATTATTATAAACTTTCTTGGAAAAATGTATTTTATGTAAACCATGTTTGCTATTAATTCATTTAGGGCTAAAATACGTTCATTGTCTTCCAATCGAGTCGAGTTGACATTGGAAGCCTGCCACACCCGGACTGTACACGAATATAATCATACCGATACGCGATTCCATATTATATTCCCTATTAATCAAATTCTAAAAGTATGCTTGTTGACTCCGGTATCACGTTAGTTAAAGACTTCTGTAGCGGCGAGGCTTAATAATAAGGCAGAATTAAGTGTTTCTGAGCTTTCCCAAATTAGGCCTCATTTCTCTGTTCATCTCTGTGGTGCAGCCACAGAGAAACCATTCATGCAAGGTGATTTAAGGTCCAAGGACAGCTCCCAAAGGGGGATGCACTTAGCTAAGCCTGGCTATCATGATCAATGGTCATCCATTGGTGCCTATCTGTCTAGGGAGTGCGAGTTGGACATCTGGATTGCATTCCTAAGTGTCAGGACTAAGTGACTCATATCTCACCTTGATCAACCAATCAGGGACCGGTAGGGCCGAGTAACCCACGTGGGACTCTGATGCCCATGGAACTTTCAGCCAATCAATGAGCTGAAGTTCCTCCAGGTAAAAACAGGCAACACAGAGAGCCTGAGAGATTCAGATTCAGATTCAGATTCAGATTCAACAAGATTCTGTGAGAATTCCAGGGCAGGACGGCCCAGGAGCAGAAGGCTCCCAAGGGCAGGACATTCTCGCAGCGCGCCTCCTGACCATCCTGAGACTCAGCCCGGACAACCACGGAACGGCCAGTGTGTCCGAGTGCCAGAACTTTCCTTTGTTCTAAGAGTCTAGAGTGGAGGTTGCCAGAGAGTAACCAGCAGCAGGCCTCCTGAACAGGTCGGAACTGTGGAAAGCTGAATCACTATTCAGAACTAGCTCTTCATCAGGAACGAACCAGTCCTCTTCCTGACTTGCTGGGACCCACAGTCATCTTTTCTCCTGTGCACAAACTTTGCTAGTTAATGCCAACAGTGAGCATCAGCAGCGCACCGTCGCAAGCCGCACAGCACAGCCTGGCACGGAGCCAGAGAGCGCGGATTGGACAGCAACAGCCTGCAACTGTTTCTTTGTGCCCGCAGGAGATCTGAATCCCCAAAGATTGGATGAGTATTCAACTTCAATGCATTACAGCTCGAGAATTCAATTGTTATCCCAACCAGTTGATATCAATTTAATTCCTAAGAGTTATGTACTTGTTTGAGTATCTAATGTAGAAGTTGTAACCAAGTTCACTTTACGAAACGGTCTTAATGAATGATATACTGAACGTATGTCCTCTTGATGTGTAACACTTTGTAACTGATTGAATATATATCTTTTGTATTCTGATAACCCTCTCGATAAGATCTGTTAGGTTTATATGCATATTCTATGTATTAATAAATGTATCCTCGTGTATTAGTACCTGTGTGTGCGCGTTGTTTGAGTTATGTCGCATGGTTGGATTCTAAAGCCATCAAAAGAATCAACTTTGTGATTTACTGCTACAATTAATAATTGTCTCAGTAAATGCCCAAACCCTACAGAACTGGTGCCTTCAGAGAGCCACTATGATTACATATTTGGCGTCCCTGAACCGGCTATGAATCACTACACTTCGAAGCTTAAAATGTTTAGGGAGAAATGGAATACTGGTATGTATTTTTTTCTTTAAAGTTCCAAGACCAGCTATATACTGTATGTTTATGTTCCAAAATTAATATCGTTTATGGCCTTCACACGCGTTACAGTATGCTCCTATTCTTTTTATGCTCAGCTACTAAGATTTCCCTTCAGTGGTAAAATTCAATATCTACAACGGGCACAGTAAAGACGTTTACAGTAAGTCTTTCTACGACAGACCAACGGACCACGAGTGCCCCTGCCGGTCAACCAATCACGTACCGCGGAACCCAGCGTCATTTGCATCATGATACGCGACACCGCAGCCAATTACCTGCGGTACGTGTCTGTACAGCACACTTTGAATGGCTGCATCTGTATCTGACTATTTTACATGCATGAATTGTTCAAGGATCAGTGCTGGAAAAGAGAAATCTCTTAAAAATAATATGTCAGTTGACAAATTATACACAAATGTTAGGTAAACAAATGCATTTCAATAATTTACACATTTAAAGAAATCAATTATATTACTAACAAATGGATCTATGATTAATGTCAATATGTAATGTACACCACTTAATTAACAATGCTATCACACAATTTACAGAAAAAGCATTAATCAAGATGAAAGTAATGCAATGGAATGATTATTAATCATTTTTGAGTTGGCGACTTCAAAAGGTTGTATCACCATCTTTAAACTCGGGAACTGAAAACAGGTTACAAAATCAGAAGTGAAAAAAAGCCCTGATCATGTTTGCATAGAGCAACAAAGAATCTTTTTAGAAAATGTTCACAATTGAAATTATCACAATTTATTAGTGTTTTAATCATGCTTTAAAATTTATTTTTGGATTGAAAACTCTTGGAATCTGATAGAGAGCTCTGAATCACTCCAAATTTAACTGAAAAGGTCAATTCTCCAAAATGAATACATTATCTTCACACTGCAGTTTCCCTTTTCAGCAGCTATGATTTCAATCAGAGCAGAGATCTATACATTTGCTTGAATAACTTATTAAATTAAATGTGATAATATCTCAGTGCCTTTACCAGGAACCTTTAAAGGTTTTGTTTGTACAGAGGAACGAGTAACTTAATTATACTCCGAACTTGTGACCTGGTAGAAAAGTAGAAGGATGTTTCAATAATATAATAAATTCTGCAAAACTAGTTTGTACTTCATGGTCATCTGCTTTTCCACATAACCCTCCAGTAGCATAATGCATTTGTCCCATCTCACTACGGTTTTTCATATTCCTGCACAGCAGAATTGATTAGGTTTCTGTCACAGGAACAATAGGACAGGCTCTTTCAAAGCTTCATTACCATTAGAAAACAGGGTCCCACATTTATAATCATGGACTTGCATTACACAGCCATGCTGGTTACACTCAAGATTTTAATGTACACCAAATACTTCTAGTCTGGGTTCTGCAATTTACAGGTATATCTATCTCATATGGATGCAAAATAACTTTCCTAACCTCTTCCACTACTTAAACCCTCCAGCCCTCCCGAGGTGGTTTATGACTAGAACAATGTGCCCTTGAACATCTTGCATTATCTTTGAAAGAACAAACAGTGCAGGCCTGGTTGAGGAGTTGAATTCAAGGTAACCTCTTGGGCCTCAAATCTGAACCATCAGATTGTGTATGTCTTAAATCAAACAAAAACAGAAAAAAATCAACAAACGAAATTATAGGATATAGGATATCCAAAAATATAGGATGCCAAAATTCTTTCCAGGGCGATGTGTCTACTACTTTGGTTAAAAATGTGTGTAATAGAACAAAAAATGCTGTATAAGGTTTTATAAAGCCAGGTCCTGACATTTTCTTAGTCTTCCAAAATAAAATACAAAACTGGGAATAAAACAATAATGATGATGATGTTGATTATTATTATCATTATTGGCTACAGGCAATGCTACTTTTCATGCTGTGGATGCGCATAAGAGTTCATCTGATCTTCACTTGATTGACAAGCAGAGAAAGTGAAAAGCATAAAAACTCTGGCTTTGCTCTGAACACCAACAAACCTCCACTTATCTCTAAATGCTTAGATTTCACTGAGTGACAGCTATTTACCCCTATCAAAGAAGTAAATAAGTCTTTTTGTGGTTTTCACTTGGGATATTGAAAAGAAATATAATCACTCTGCTTTTACACAGTAAGAACATTAGGTTTTTGATATTTTGTCATTTGGCAAGGTTTAGCTTTTGCAATAATGTGTTTTTACTGTAAACATGAGAGTGCATCTTTTTTCAATGTACCACATCAGGAAGACAGTCTTATAAAAAACCAATGTGTTGCTGGACTTGAGTTTGAAATGCACAGTCTTGAAGGGGAGGTTGTCTTGTTTTGGATGATATACAGTTTGTGGTGGTGTATTTTGATTTTGCTATTACAAATTGATGAAAATGATTGGTAGGGCTGTATGCATTTTTATTTCTGTATTCAGCACTGGACCATAGATCATACATCTGTTTTTTTTTTTTTAATAGTTTCACCTGTGAAAACAAAATTGATTTTGTTTTGAAAAAAAATGAAAATTTCAAAAAAGCAAAGGAACAAGGGCATTTTTAATAAAATCACCCTCATATATTACAGATATTAATGGAGATCATTCGGTTTATATAACCTGTTTGGTAGTTGGTAACTGATCCAAGAAACTCATCCAGCCATTTCTAAAAACCAGGGTATGCGTTTCTACAAAATATCTAGGCAGCTTGTTCAATTCCGTTCACCACTGCCACAATAACGGTGCCTGGAGAAAAGCAGTGTCCATGGAAAATTAATATCCATCAATGTACTGAAGGATCCTACCACAAGTAAAAGATTTCAAGAATGCATTAAGGAAACTAGTAATAGAAGTGTACATAAAACATGCAAAAACTTATATTAATAATTAGTAATTCCTTCTGCTTACTGTATATAGCATTTTTCTGGATTCTTCTCCACTCAAAGCACTTTACAGGTAATAAGGACTCCCCTCCACCACCACCACCAATGTGCAGCCCCACCTGGGTGATGCGACGACAGCAATAGTTCGCCAGAACACTCACCACACACCAGCTAGAGCAACGAAACCAAGGAGAGAGCGCCCCCTACTGGCTCCTCTAATACCTCTTCCAGCAGCAACCTTAGGTTTTCCCAAGAGGTCTCCCATCCAGGTACTGACCAGGCTCACACCTGCTTAGCTTCAGTGGGCTGCCAGTTGTGAGTTGCAGGGTGATATGACAGTACAAATACAGTAGCACCACTGCCTGCAAACTGATGTCGATTTTATACCCGGAATAACCAGATGATCAACAATCTCGTGGATCACCAGCACAATATGTTCTGTGCATTACAGAAGGACTATTCACAAACTGAGTTCCCAAAGACTACTTTGAAACCTAATAAAGGAATGGAAGGCAGTCAACATATGCTGAAAAGAGCATTTCTAAGATCTTTATCATCAAGAATACAGCATATAACACAAAACAAAATTAGAAACAAGTTTGAAACTCCCCAAGTGCATAATGAGGTAATGAAAGCCATTATGCAAGTAAACTTTAAACTATAAAGCATCAAAAAGTGTTGGAATCTCACTAAATTATTTATCTGGACAGGAACTAACACTATGCCTCCATGCCTTCAATATCTGGAATGAAGAACCTGACTAAAACGATCTTCAAAATTAATCTTCAAAAAAGGGGGTATCTTCAACTGCAAAAGACAGTCAATGCCAAAAACCTTAAAACATTCAGAATTCTCCTCTTGTGCATGCTTATTATACATATTGAGTGTGCTGACCATTGCAGTCAATCATTGCGGATAAATGCTACTCATATATGTTCGACATTCTGAGAAATTATTTCCTTTTACCTGACATGAATAAAAGCATGACAGCAGTTTGCTCTGTCACCAATAAAATGTTAAATATAATAATACAATTTATTTGACATAGCACCTTTAAAAGTAAAGTTCTAAAAGCCCTTTACAGTAAGAGCACAAAAAGGAATTATGGGAAGAAGAGGTAACAAAATTAGCACAATTAAACATAAACATTCAAATGCAGAAGATGATCCAAGGGGCAGACAGAACAAATTAAGTAAAAGCTTTTCTGAAGAAGAAAGGCTTCTAAATGTCATTTGCTTTGCTTCTGCAAGCAATATTAAAATATTGAATTAGAAATATTGAAAGCACTGAGGGCACTGCTGTTAATACTTTCAATTGCATAATAATTCCTACCACACATTTCAAAACACTGATTAGGGCAAGGTCTGCATTGTCTAAACTAGACACTTTCTTCCAATATTTATGACTGTTGATTGCAAGAAAAACTCAACAGTGTTCTTGAGCTTCACGCAGAGCCTTGTTTGTCTTTGCAGTAATTTATTCATGACTAAAATCATTTAGGGCTACATTTTTTTTTACTACTGGGTACAACAGTAAGTAACATTAGTTTTGTTACTACAAAAAGTTTTTAGTGGTAATTCTGCTCACATCATTGTGTAGTTCATCGTTGGAGGGAAATATTTGCCTCATTTGTGAAGTGGTAGAGACACATGACTATATATGCACTAATCTAGATAACATGTTTTGGCTTTTCCTTCTGGAACTAGTTGAAAGACACTAGTGTGTATACAACTTACTCTACTGTAAAACAATTTAAATGTGTAAAGAGCATTTTACTGTTCTTTAACAGGACACGTTGCTTTGATACTGCAGTAAACAATGCTGTTGCTACTCGCCAACTTTTAATTCACTTAATTAACACCAATATAGGCACCAAAGAGAAAGTTCTCTACCAATTATGATGCACATATGCCTCATAAGTCACATGCTCCAACACTAGCACAAAACTCAAGAAAGTATAATGGTGAGGTATTTAACAATTTTTCAAAAAGAGCAATATGAAACTATTTCTTACTGCAAAGTGCTTTGAGAAGCCACTTTTAAAGGTGTTATATAAAATAAAGTTTATTATCATCATCATTGTTAGACTTTAAATATTTAAAAATGTATACAATATTTTACCCGGTTTGAATTGTATGCATGATTTATCTTTATTCAGAATTAGTTGGTCTCTCCCAGCTCTACAGAATATTTTCCTTCTGGCACAATAAACCTACTGTTGGATTGGTTGTGGGTTTTTGGGGCCTTTCCAGCAGGAAGTGAGTATTATTCATCTGTTATAAGTACTCGTAATTATTTCCAAGGCTTTTTGAACCTCTGTTCTTAAACTTGCTGTGTTATATCAACGTGCCTGCACCCACAAAGCTATGCAGACGCAAGGCAAGCAGAACCTATTGTTTGGCTGGATGTGTGTATTTACCTTTGCTAGAGTTCTTGTTTTGTAACATATTGATGACTGTAGGCTGAACAGAACAGATCATTTGTTAAGATCCTGGACCCACTACCAAAGTGGCTTAGGCTTAATCTCCCAGTGCAGACATTGCTGTTGAACCACTCTTCCTAGCTGTATAAGTAGGTATCAGCATTTCAAAAGGGGTAGCTGTCATTCCACTCAGGAGTTATTATTGTAGTCCTAGTTTGATGTTAGAAATGTATTAACACACAATAAAGCACTCTGACTGGAAAATCCTAGTTACCATTCAGACAACACTACATAAAAGGAGCCACCAGATTTTCACCACAGACTCCTGTATTAATGCCCTTCATTTTGAGAATATCAGTCAAAAATATTACCTAGTTTGCATTACACCTGCTTAAACACTTCTTTCAAAACTACAGGTCCACTTTTGTTTTATTTACAAAATTGGTAAAAGCTACCCAGGCAATCTGAGACAGGTTCTTACATTTCACATATTAAAGACATGAATAAATGATTGATTATTTAAAATAAAATGAATTGGTGCTGTGCAACATATTCGTTTTCAAGATGCCTTTCACAGTAAAGTATGTTTAGATTTATGTATATGCGACATTATAAGGTTCAGTAAATCTCTTTTAGGACACAATATGGTATATTTTTCATTCCTTTATTCCACTTAGAATGAGGAGAAAAATGCAGCTGGAAGCTCATTAATGAAACAAAAACACAAATCAACGCCTACAGCCATCTGAGATTGGACCCTCTTGTACATATCAAAGTATACCATTCTAAGCTTTCTCCCTTACATTGTTTCTGCTAAACTAATCATCACCACCATCATCCCTGAGGGTATAAACACTGCTGTTTGTCTTTCAACCACAATGATTTACAACTTTATGCTGAGTATATCAGTGCTAACAGTCCCACACAAGGCATAAATCACAATATTTTCAGAGGTTGGCTGATTTGGAAGATAGAGATAAAGAAGATTTACAACTTTAAGATGCAATTACAATAATTAAAAAGTAAACCAAAAAACAGTGAGTATACAGTAGTGTGCATTTTTATTTAAAACAATTGCCGTGGTAGTTTAGATTTGTTGTTTCTACAACTCTGTGTCATGTATTGCCACTGTGCTATGATGTGCAGCAGGAGAAGCTAACCCTAAACTCCTGACATTATATATACATGAATTTGGCACACCTTATGTCAGATAATGTATTTTTCACTCTCCAGTCACCTAGGTAATCCTATTTAAAAGGAGGCAAGAAGATGTTACTGTGGAAGCTAATGTATCAAGTTCAAAATCAGTTGCTATTTCTGTCTAGAGTAATTTAACTTTAGAGCTGTTACCATATTTCCAATCAGAAATGTGACCTTATGGTTGCTTCCATGGTGCAGAAAACTGAGTGATGAATGAAAGAATGAATGAAGACAAAGGTATCTGTGTTACAAGAAAATAATTCCATTGAATGACATCATACATCTCACTGCACTGTAACATTACATGGGTATTGCTGTCATTGCTCAAAATATTATGAGCTGTACTGGATCCATGCAGACCACTGTGGTAGGCAGCCAGCCTAATCATTGTCTGAGAGGAGGCAGATGTTGGTCTTTACTATACTGAAACCTGACAGCTGCATTCCTCCCTATTTCATAGCGTGCTCCTTTTAGAAAGTGTGAGGTAGCCAGAAAAGAGCAAAAGATGTCACACACCAGGGATCAGCAACAATGGAGGAATCCTACTCCATTGGGCTCCTGAGCAAGGCCCTTAACCCCAACTGCTCCAGGGGCACTGTACAATGGCTGACCCTGCGCTCTGACCCCAGGTTTGTCTCCCTGTCTGTGTGTATGTGTCTCATGGAGAGCAAGCTTGGGTATGCAAAAAGACTAATTCCTAATGCAAGAAATTGTATAGGGCTAAGAAAGCGATGTTATGTTATTTTATATGTTATGCGTTGTGTTGTGCTGTGTTGTGCTGTGCTGTGTTGTGTTGTGCTGTGTTGTGCTGTGTTGTGCTGTGTTGTGCTGTGTTGTGCTGTGAGCCAAAGACATTAACCACTTAAGGAAAAGCAAAGAGAATGGAAGTATAAACTAGCCCAAGGTCTGAGTTACTGAAGAAATCAGCTAAATAGTAAAGACAGAAAACTTTTTCTTGCAGAACCCGATTTTCTTTCCTGTCTGACTTTTCTTAAAAGCATAAAAGAACACAAAATTTAACATTCCCCAATCTTGTAGACACCATGGAAAATCACACCTATAGTAAATCATCAACCGGTCATCCAACTATTCATCCAACTTCCTCATTGCATTAAGCTTTTAACACACCCCTGTCCATGCAGAACCTCACTGTCAATGAAAGTTCAATTTTGGTAGATAAATGTCTAATTATTTTGAGATGTCATTCAATGCCTTTAATATATTATCATTTCTATTGCTTGGTAGTTGTGGGTAAAGCCAGACTGTGACCACTTTCTGTAGTCTATGTTAAAAAGGAAGGCAGGGTGTATCCTGCCCTGGACCAGTTGCTCCCCTGCATTCCTGAATTGGATAAAGTGGTTAGCAAATTGATGCATTGATATGATTACATCAGCAATGGATGGATTATTATTGTAAATACAAAACAAACCAGGAAAACCAGAAAAATATTATATTTATGATCTAAATCTGAACATTCACATAAAATATTTTAATAACACAATGAAGTTTAGGCTAACCTGGATTTTCTAGAACCGACAAGGCTGCATGCCTATTTCCTTGCCAGTTACATTCCACAACTGCTTATTTATAACAGCTCCTCACTCTTTTGTCTTTGCAATTTTTTATACTCAATGTCAAGAGCTTTCCTGAAGCGTTCAATGATTTTCTTATTTAATTCACATTAAAAATTTGAATTTTTATTTATACATTTTGTTGTTGTGTTAATTAAACTGCATATTGTATACTTTGAATCCAAATAGTAAAAGATTACAATTACTGAATACTGAACAAATGAAAAAATGTTCTTCCTCATTTTTTTATTCATTACAATAATATCATGTAATATTTTGCCAATGAGGAACCTGCTGGATGGGGAAAAACACTACATCTGATGACGTTATAGACGTTATAGATGTTATAGACATTATAGAACGTTATAGAATGGTTATAGAACTTAAAAGGAGCTGCACAACACTGAAAACTTGGTCTCTCATTCCACACCTGGTAACACGATAACCATCAGTGTGCAAATTTCAAGGAGGCAATTAAGAAACATTAGGCTGAGAGAGAGTCAGTGTATAAACAGAATTCTGCCCAAGATTTTCTGTACAACAAGAGACATCTTAAAACTACCTATCCAAATTAAATTTTGCCTTATCAACAAAATGAATGCAGTTAGACTTCTGTCGACAAGCATGAATATTGATGTATATTCAGTAGTGCACCTACTGTACAACCAGGAAGAGCAAATTGTTTGAGTTTCTCCACAACTCCATTTCACTCACACACTTGACCAGAGTCACACCTCGGTCACACCTTCTAGGACAGCCAAACTCATGGAGACACTAGCAAGGACTTTTTGTCCAGTTAGATACTGAACCAGTGGAAGAAAACGAGACCGTTGCAAAAAATCTCTCCCAAAAGCTCCAACTCTACACATGGTATTTTCAAACTCTTCATTAAACCACCTGGCCTGCGTGTTGCTTTGGATGAATATCAGTTTAAAGATCACATTATAAATCATGAGAATGAAACAAGTACTCCAAATACTTTTGATAATGTTTCGCCCCTAACAACTTACTGTTTACTTGTTTTTCAGAATATGAATATTAAAGCACTTATATGAGATTGATTTTAATTAACAGGTGGATAACAAGTGTTATATGACTAGTATCTTTGGAATCCTTGAGTGAATGTTCAGTCATTTGATTCAAATACTGTATATTTTGATTCTTGTTGGCCTGTTTTATACATTTTGTTGTTGTGTTAAATTGCATATTGTATACTTTGAATCCAAATTCCTTTTTTTGGGGATTGATTCCTAGCAGCCATAAAAGTACTCTAGCAATTTACTATTTCGATTGCTAATGGTTCCAGTAAATTCAAACCATCACATCAGCACACCTGCTTAAATTAAAATGTTGTGAGGGTTCACAGTGGATTTATGTAGTATAAACACAAATACTGTTTATTTATACATCCAATTTCTACAATTATACTGTATGTATAATTAGGCTAAAAAGTCTACTTTTATAAGTAGACTTTTATAAGTACTTACTTTTTTGTAAGTCATGTGTGTCTTACTTTCTTATTACATATGTACAGTAGTAAGGGATTCTCTTCAGACCGTTTTTGGGAGGGAAAAGTCTGGGAGCTTGTAAAGTGCTGTACCTAACTAAAAGTTTGAGAACTTCTTGGAGATGAAAGAACTCATCATAGAAAAGAAGATTTGGTATATCACCAATCATTATATCTACAATAACATTTGAGAAATATTTTGATTATAATGACAAACAATTACAAATATCAATACTTTAACAGAACATTCCATGTGCCTTTTGTGTGCAATATAAAAAACAGTTTGCAATTAAATATCTCACACCTCAAAACATGCAATACATCATGGTTACCTGGCTACATTACTGACTGAAATTACATAATAAAAAAATGAAAATGTGGTCCAATATTTTCACTAAAGCAGGGCCTGTAATTGCAAAGAAAAGAGCTTCATTTCTAGCACACTTTGCTAAGTAAGAGATGATGAGAAAGCAGAAGGGATCGTTATTGCAATGTGTACATGGATCAAGATACCAACAGCTGAAGCAAAGGTACCAAAATGTAATGAAAAAAAAAGAAAATTGAAAATGAAATTCAATGCAGCTTATATACTGTAAGAAATAAGAAAGATTATTAACGAGAGAAGACCATCAGGTACATACAGCACAGCTCATTTGGTTGTTAAGTGATCCAAAGACGTCATCTAGCCATTTATTAAATAAAGTCAGCATATTACTTCAACAAGACGTCTGGGTAGCTGTTTCCACAGTGATAATGCTTTGATATAAAAAGTAGTTCCATTCTCAGATTAACATCCAATTATCTATACATTCTACCTGAGCACTGTGGCTTGTACTTTGATATCGTTTGTGAAGAAGTCCAGTTTTTAAGATTTTGCAGAAAGTGTTAATAGTCACGTTGCTGAATTTGTGACCCTGGCTTTAACATCTTTTACATTTGTGGTACATCTTGCAGAAACAAGAGATGCAGAAACAAACGGATAACGAACATACTCATCCGGAGATAAAATGCATTAAATGCTCAACTTACCCTGAAAGCAGCGAGGATAATTCTGGTAACTTTTTCTTTCACAGACTCTTGCAGGATGTCTGACAGTGCAGGAACAACATTGTACCTGCGCAGGTATTCACACATCTGAGGGTTGAAAGCCAAGAGCCAGATGCAGAAGATCATCTGATACTGTAACTGGAATCCACACTTGTTGTTCAGGACTGCTGTGATGCTGAAAACAAAATGAGGACAAGTCATGTTCATGAAGGCACTTTTGAAGATATATATGAAAATATGCATATATAGTAAGAAAGTCATTTAGGTGGATTTGTGCAAATAAACAAATAACAAAGATGATCAGCTAATTTCCAGACAAACCCAAAATGACGCCTGAGACCACTACTGTTCGCAAAGGCAAGCAAGGGTTTTCCTGATGTACATTGAAACTTTTAATTACATTCTGATTTATAATAAGAAGCAAAGTGGTCATGTCATGGTCATGAATGCTGTCACTGAAATTGTTCATTGGGAGTTTTGCCACAAAATATGGAAGTAAGGAGTGACTGCATTGTGACACGAACCCAGATTGCAAGCTGTAGTTCAGCATGTTTTTTACTTTGTATCATAGAACTGACCTTAATAATTCTGTTAGTTTTACTCTTTAGTAGCATCTCTTCTGTTCAATTTATTTTTAACTGTGACAGTGCTGACATATTTTCAGGTTTCTATCATGACAAAAACATGTTCAGGTGTAAAATATGCCAATTCATTATTACTGCTTAAGTGCTAACCCCAGCGATAAAAATAGTATCTTCCTTATAAGGTACCCTCTCTGGTGCAGTAGTTCACAACCCACTGTATGTGTTTTTTATTTGTTTTTTATTACCATTAAATATTTTCTATAACTCTGAAATAAACAATACAATTATAAAACAAAGGATTTATACAAAAATAGAATTAGATATATAAAAATGTATTCAAGTCCGTCCCCTCATTAACATATTAGAACACATTTATATATTGTGATAACCAGATCACTCCTGCTCTGCATCATTCATCAGGAAAGCTTTCAGACAGTATGGTCTTTACAGACACTACATAATTACATTTGTAAAATCTGTCAAAAGAATTTCTACTTACCAGTTTACACCATCTGCTTCTACCCATGCAAAACGGTACTCATTAACTCTCAGCATTAACTGCAAACAACCTGCCACACACTGAACATACTGGGAACTCTGAAAATCAAAAGAAAACTGAAATGACGATCCAATACTATGCAGGGGAATATATATTTTATTAAAAAAAGGAAAATTTGCTTTAACATGCAAGATAAATGTAAAGAACAACTGAAAATCGTTCAAGCTGCGTCTGCATGTGTTCGCTGGAAAGGAACAAGTAATGGTTAATGGTGCTGATAAGTAGAACTTAATTCCATAGACACACTTGGACTTTTCTCTCAAATGTACAACATAACAGGAAACTACACATACCTGGAAACCGGCATAACCGAAAACGGAATTGGGGGTTTCAAAAACATACAACCCCGAACATAATATTCTATTGGACAATTCAAAATACAGAATGGGATTAAAAAAAAATGGAAGCCTTGAGGACTTGTCAGGAAGCAAACACCAAAAAGCAACATATTTTCTGGATTTCCAAGGATAGACGTAAATTAAAAAAATTTGGAACAAGTTCACTGGGAAACTGGAGACATTTGTGTCTTTCACAATAAGCAGGTCACATAATATGCAAGTCACATGATACTAAATCTCAGAACAGAATATCACACATTTTAATTTTTTGCTCCTGCTTTTTGTTTTCTATTTAAAATTTCTGAATGCCATTTTTATTTTATATAAAAGAAAACATACAAGAGCTCCTTTAGTTGTATGTGACCTTGCTTGGGATGTGCTAAATAATTCAAGAAATTATATGTCCTCCCATTTTCACTCCAGGGATAAACATTTAATCAATTAAGCACTTCCTTATGAGCTTGCATGATTAATCATTAATTCAGCTGAAGGACTAAATAAAAATTGTCAATAAAAAATAGCCCTTGTATTCAAATACATTCTTTTTTTAAATTTAAATGGAAATAAGTTTTGTTTGTGAGAATTAAGGATCAATAACCCAAAAACCCTTTACATAAATCTCACAGGTCTCAAGTCAATTACATTTTACTATTACTACTGTACCTCACAAAGAAAAGTGAAAAGATGAAGGTGCAAATCACGAAAACTGTATGTTAAGAGAAGAATAAAGGGCAGAACATTAAGGTTCCATTAAATAAAAGCTCGCTGTAGTAGATCATACTTACTTGATATGAATTTAGTTGAATATAAATCATAGTTTGAGGAAGCAAGAAACCAGTGTGTACAGTTGATAACATTTTTGTTATTCAAAGAAGGTGGCATGATAGCAATCTTATCAACATCTCCATCAGCACCAACCTCAGGTGATTACAAATGATTAAAGGAGTAAACCACAGTGAGTTCAATTTGATGAACCTAACCCCAAAATCATGAATGGACAGTAGCCACCTTTTACCAACAAACGTTCACCAAAAAGGCAGCACAATTAGTAATTAAGCTTAGCACACTGACATTTCAGAAGAAACAGAAAAGGCACAAAAAGCTGTTAAGAATAGATACTCATTCCTTCAGTGTGCCAAGAAATGCAGGACATGGAAAGCAAAAAGGTCCAGAAAAACAACTGCTAGTGAAGAGGAATGCAAAGTGAAAGAAGATGTCTTGACTGTAGTCAGTATAAGTTAGTAGTTATTGTTGCTGGGTTCTTGAATATATGGTTTTTAAGATGTTTAATGAAAATCCTACCTGAAGAGATTATCATTAAAAAACACTTGAGACTACTTAATGTATGACAGAGTAACTCAAAAAGCAAGTGTACCATATATTTAGCTGCATACTATATGAGATAATATACACATACTGCAAATGGTTCTTTTGTTGTTGTCGATGTGCCGTTATTTATTTGTTTACCAGATACATTTTCAAGGTTAAGAAAAGTTTAATTTCATCAGCAAGCATTGCATTACTTAAAAAAAAACAATTGTGCCTCAGACAGCAGCAAGAAGATTAGAGAGAGAATGAAGCAAGGAAAGAATAATGTTAAAAGCTCATAGTTTAGCCAGAAGCCATTCTTGTACTTCTGGTGCAACTGTATCTTACACTCAACAGAATAGGCAAAGTGACTGTTTTAAAGGTTAAAGCCTTGAAGCCAGTGTAGGCTCTGTGGCATCTATAGTTTCAGGAACGATTTATGTAGTTTAAGTACTTACATCACTTGCAGAAACTGTTCCAGTTTCAGGACCTGCAGCACGCAGTTTCTAACAACAAATAAAAAAGTAGTGGGTGAAATAAATGTCATCGGTTTTCTTTTGTATTATGACCCCATGTAATGTGTTTATCCACCTACTGTACGGTGCAAGGGCACTGTTGCAGATCATGCCCTATAGGCAGCGATTTATAAATGTGTGTCTGGTTAACATCTTCCTTTTATTGCAGTTCTTTAAGTCTGATTACAGTGTTATAATAAAACACTGAAGAAATAATAAATTACTAGCATAATCTGAAGAACTGTATCTCGCCACACAGATTGTACACTAGCATTAAAAACAAATTCATGTCTGACCAAAAAATAATGCTGAGTATTCATCAAAACATCTTCTTTTAATTCCCAAGACACTCCTCTTTGCAATTTGAACATTAACTTGTAAGATTGACAAGAGTGAATAATTTTCAGCAGTCTCTGTTTAATGGTTTAACAACACAAAACATAAGACATACTACACAATAACTGAGGTGTTCCTCCCAAAATCTCTGCTTTTACTGGCATTACTCATTTTGATACAATATCTTTTTTTGCAGACTTATCTCCCACACTTAAGTGGACAGATGAGATGCCTTCCTAGAAAACACTCCATCAACCCCGATCACGGAAGTAATCATTATCCTTTAGAACACAGGCCAAATAAAGCATTAGACATGCTGCTTAGTAGAACACACTCACTAAACAGAAAGAGAACTTTACATTTGACAAAAAAAAACAACATACTCATATGGTTTGAAATCTTTACAATTCAAAGTTGTTTTGCTTCAGATTACTGCTGAAAAAATATTAAACTCACCCTTGACTTATGCATTAAAACTATTGTGCACGCCACTTGCACAACAACAATGTCCCACAAGATGTCCCACAAGATGTCCCACAAGCAGTGAGATTGGCGAACACATTTAGCCATCCCCCTCGGACCACAACTACACCATCACCATCTACCTCTTTATGATTTTTTACTTATTGCACATCTCCAGTCATTGTTTACACGTCTGTATTGTTTACATCCAAACTGTCTACATGTTTTCTTGTACATTGTCTACTGTTTGTCTAGTGTCTTGATGCACTGTTTGCACTTTGTGTTTTTACACTTGTTTTACAATCGACTTTCTGTAAGTAAGAATTCCATTGTACCAGTTCATGTACCGGTTACATATGGCAATAAAGTTCAAGTTCAAGTTCAAATTCTATTTTGGATGCTGTGATACGTCAATGAAGACATCATCAAGTTTAAATGTGTTTAGGACTAGAACCATATAGTTTGTGTTACTGATTTCTGGCCTTGTTGAGGCCGTGATGTTGCAGCGGGGATCGAGTATTTTGACATTCCTTCCCCACATTAATCAAGAATACAGTTTACATGAACACTGCTGTTAGGACAGCTTGAACTTAAGCAGGTGAAGGAGCAGCTGTGATTATGGTCAGACTCAGACCTTTTAGGATCACCTGCTCATATTTTCACCATATTCAGCTGGCCTAGGGACATGTCTAAAGCAGCCAGTGAGAAAAGATGATTCATACTTTTAACATTTCACTGTATACCGCGGTACAGATGCATGTACAGTACCGCAGTATACCGCAAACTATTTTGCACGTTTATATATGGAGACTCTCTCATAGTTTGATTTCATAATTAGTAAACCATATTGAGTTACAAAATAAAAAAATCAAGTAATGAAAATTGTTGTTTTGTTGTTGTTATACTGGAACCAAAGAACTAGAAATAACACAGAACAGTGTAACACAACAATTTAACAACATGCAGATTTTTGTCAATCGTTAAATGATTAAATCTTTCTTCACAAGGTAATGGAGGTTAATTTTGCTTAGCAATATAATGTAAAATTCAAAATATGACAGGTGCTTGTACAACCTTATGAAACTTATTAGCATGTACGATTGCCCTTTGCTATTTCATTTAAACCTTCAAAGAATCCTCAATACTTGCTTAAAACTTTGCTGAGACAAGATATTCTATATTGACTTAAAAAGCTTAAGACAATCTCGCAAAAAAAGAAAAAAATCAAAGCACGTCTACTGGTAGTAATGGAATTAAAAACATGATCAAGACTTGACTTCCTTCCCGACTAGAGTTACAGTAGAATCAGATAAACTAAAAAAAACAGCACGTTCAATGGCTCATTGAAAATAAGTATGTAACGTACCATTAACAACGTCAAATCTAAACAACCCTTAATATTATAACAACCGTACCCCATGGATTTGTAAAGAAGTATCTGATGACAATTTTCTGATTCTCCGTAAAAATATATGGATACTCTTAGAAATTAGAATTGCCTCCACAAGACAACTCTAAGAAATAACCACATGTTTTTCTGGAGAAATAAGAAACAAAATCCCGGTGTTATCATCAAATACTCCTTTCAGCATGATTTCTGAAATAACGTTATATTTCTAAACTTACTAGCCAATGATATGTGGGAAATACCTTTAGTATGACTTTTTTTTTACTCACCCTTTTAAAGTTAACGACATTTTTATCACAGTAATTTTGTTCTTTGAATCAAATTTGATTTTATTAATGTAAACAGTAGAAATTTTGTTAAAATCGAAAAAATAAAACTGCTGACGGAAATTATCGAGCGTACCGGTACAGTCTAAAACGTATCTCGTGAATCAAGAATCTTGGTTTAGTGGTATACCGGTTTTACTGCACAACTCTAATTAATAATGTAACAAATATGATTGTTTTAAAATACATTTGTTGCATTTTAATGCTTAAACTTATTCAGTTATTCTGAAATGCATTTTAATTTATTTTACTCATGCTTGAAAAAATAATTATTTTTGTAACTAACTTGATGCACTATATCAAGGTGTCTCAATGAATATAAAAATAATAGCCTTTATAAAGATTGACCAATAAACCCTGGTGCCAAAGATATTTTAAGGGCCTAATTAATGTGTATTGCAGGTTTTTCAATATTCCCCGAAACACAACCATTAATTATTATCATTGCTCTTATTACAGTTGGCTTTACAATGCCAATTATGTGTATTTACAATAAAACCACACATTATGAGCAAATGCAACCTCTGAGATCTAAGGAATGATACATTTGAGAAACATTTGTCAAATGTATCATTACTTTTGAACTGTTTCATAAAGTCAGATGGTTAAAAGTCAGATGAGAAAAGGCTCCTGCATAGCTATCAAAGATGATAAAATTAAAATTGTATTTAACATTCAATTTTAAACCACATCTCAAATCAGATATATTAGAATATAGGCTATAGTTTTAGCTGAATACTGTATCTGGGTAGAAGAGTCCCTGAGTCTGGACTGGCTCTCTCCTGGATCTTCTTCTGTTCCCCCATAATCATTTAATTATTAAATCTTTTTTCACAAGGTATCGGAGGTTAACTGTGCTTAGCAAGATAACAATGTAAAATTCAAAAGATGACAGGTGCATGTAAGATGGCAGAAGAGTCCCTTGCCATGGCTTTCCTGTGTTTCCTATTCCTGAAGATGATGAAAAAGTCCTTGTGCCTGGGTTGTACCTTTCACTATCCTCCCCTGTGTTCCCAGCCCATAATGACAGTCTGAAAGTGCCACTCTTCTGGCCCTCAAATAGCAACCATGTTCTCCCTCTCTCTGCCTGTCGCTCCATGTGAAACTAGAGAGATCACTCGACATCCATTAGCTTCAATAATAGAATACTACTTGGATTTGGTTTTAGCAAGTGTTTCTGAAGTGTGTAAATTCATCAGGTCCAGAATGATATCGATACTTTAAAACGTCTGCACTATGACGCCTAACATCTCCCTTCATAAATTTACCTGCACCTGTTTTAGAAAGTATTTCATATTGTCATGTAATACATTTGACAGCCTTTTGTTTTATTTAAAAGAGATCAGAGATTCTAGTGCTGATTTAAGCCTTTTATAGCTAAAAATGAAGACTGAATTTAAACGGACTAAACTGAATTTAATTAGAACAATATTTCCTACATCCACAATCCCGACATTAAAAAATAATTTGCAGAAACTATTCTGATCTTTATTCTGCGACAAGTAGGAACAAAGTTTTAAAATCCTGTGTTAGTGACTTTTGTGAACCAAGATTTATCCAATGTGGGGAAAAAAACAAATCTAACAAGGTTATTCAAAAAAAGTCCATGCATGCACACTTGCTTCAAACTTCAGACAGCAGAAAGTAATAGGCTTCTTGGGCCCGATTAATGCTATCAATAATAACCAGTCTTGCCTTCTGCAGGAGCTTTCTGAGTTCTTATTTCCAAGGTAACAGATAAATATAGACCCACTTATTAATGATAGACTGAGACCTTTCTGTTTTGTAAAATAATAATAATAAAAAACATATGTACCTTAGTTATAAGTGGCTTAGGAAGAACAAACAAAAAACAGTACAAGGTGTTACAGAGCATGAAGATGCTATTCACGCTGTAATGCAGACATGTGATACTACGTTGCCAAGTGTTTGAGAATCAGAATCACCTTTACTCACCATGTACATTTCATGTACACTTGGTGCTGTAAAAACATTTTACATATGCCATACACATCAAGACTAATAGACATCATTTAAAAAATGCACATATACCTAGAAATTCAAAAAGACAGCCCTAGGAAAGAAGCTGTCAAATACCAGGTGGTTCTGGTTTTAATGGACCAGTTGCATCTTCCTGAGGAAATTTTATAAACAGGTGGTAACCTGGGTGGGAGGGTCATCAGCAATCATTCTTGCCTTCTTCTTTGCTGTAGAATTGTACTAATCATCAATGAAGGACAAATGACAGTCAATGACCCTCTCTGAAGAGTGAACAACCCACTGCAGTTTTTCCCTCATAATGGGCAGAAGTGTCGTCAAACCAAACAGTTATAAAAGCATAGAACCAGTCAACAATGGCTCTGTAAAACAGTATCAGAATTGGTTGAGAGACACTTAAGTTTTTCAATTTGCACAAAAGTACATTCTCTGCTTTGCTTTCTTTGTGATACTGTGATATTTATGTCCCATTTAAGGGAATTGGAGGTCATTATCCCTAAGAACGTAAAGGACTCCACCACACTCACAGGCACATCATTGATTATCAGGACATGGAAAAGGGTTTTGGAGAATGTTGCCAGAAATCAACCACTTTTTCCACTGTTGCAAGAGTATTTAACCCCAGGTTTAAACTCCATGTGGTTGTTAACACATCATGATACCAATAAAATCACCTCTTTCCTGTACACGATCTTATCAACATTAGTAATGAGACCTAAAAGGCTGATGTCATCCGCAAACTTAGTATGAGGGAAGAGTTGCTAGAACTGCAGTCATTGGTATACATGGAATAGAGTCATAGGGAAAGCACACATCCTTAAGGTACACCAGTATTCACAGACAGTGTGACAAATAAGGGCCTAGCCACACCTGTTACCTTCAATCTGTCAAAAAGGTTAAAAAAATCCACTGATGGAAAATGGAACATTCATCTGTAACAATTTATTGTAAAGGAGTTCTGGTAGTATTTAATGCAGAACTAAAATTCACAAAAAGAATCAGTGCGCATGCGCCTGAGGATTCTTGATGTTGCAAAATGTAGTGCAGGCCCATATTAACAGTTCATCTATTGACAGTTTGACCCTATATGCAAACTGCAGAGGATTGAGAAGTGAATCTGTAATAGTTTTGAGATAGCAAAGTATCATACTTTCAAAAGTCTTCATTATAACGGAGGTAAGAGCAACAGGTCTATAGTCATTAAGACAGCAGCCATATCACTCCGCAACTCACAACTGGCAACCCACTGAAGCTAAGAAGGTGTGAGCCTGGTCAATACCTGGATGGGAGACATCCTGGGAAAAACAAAGGTTGCTGCTGGAAGAGGTGTTAGTGGGGCCAGCAGGGGGCGCTCACCCTGTGGTCAATGTGGGTCCTAATGCCCAATTATTATTATAAGCTACCTTTTTGTTGAATGATAAGGGAGCATTTAAAGACTTGCAAGAGCCTTTAAACCTCCCACTCTTTGATAATTAGAGAAGGCTCAAGAGGAGAGGAGGACATTGAGAACTCAATGTGTGCTACTTGCAGCTGAAGGGAAGGGGGAAGCATTTCACACCGTAGTACGTTATGTAACTCACTAGCTTCTTAACAGTCTTCCCAAATTACATTCGAGGAATCATTAACAAGAAGAGTTGTCAAGAAACAAATGTTAGTTCAATATGAAACATACTATTAAAGAACTTAGAATTAAGCATTACACCTTACAAAGTACTTATTTTATTCATGTCTAGCTAAATTAAGCAAAGAACATGAAGAAATAGATATGAAAATATTAAAATCCTTTACAATATTATCTTTTAATTTCAAATCTGCAATAGGAATAATAACTACAAGAGGAATTCTCTAGTGATGGGACACTCTTGTCAGACTAGCATACTGGGACCTTTTCACTAACTGGTCTTTCATACAAAATAATTAGAGAGTCATTTTGAACATCTGTGCTTTAGGTGTTATACTATCACTTAGAGTGGTCACAAAACCTGGTTCCAGAGTCCAGCTGGGGGGGACTTAGTACAGCCTCCATCAGGAAGGCTTTGTTCTCTGTTCACTGTGGTTTTCCTTCTTGGTTTTCACCAGAACTGACATTCAGAGGGTTGAATCACATCATCACCTGTGTCCAGTCAACTCTTACCACTTACGTGACTGAGTACTTACACAACAAAGTCACTCAGCATTAAAGTTCTGAATGATCCATTGATCAAAATTATACCCAAAACTTTTAAGAATTAGATTTTGTTTTCTAAAAACACACCTGCATAAATAGAGTGCATTTATCTTAATGCTTGGCATACTATCATTTCCTTTAGCCAAGATGGAAGCATTATTGGTGCAGGCAATTGTTTTTGTTTGAATACTCTGTATTTCATTTTTTGTTATTTCATAAAATTTAAAGGTACTGTGGCTTTTGTGAGAGCATACATCCATTTGGAGCACATTCCCCAGAAACCTCAGAGGAAAAGAGCTGTTGCTCTCAGTTGTGGGAAGAAAATTGGTCAGGAGACCATTCAAAAAAGCAGTAAGAGGAAGCCTCCAGACTCAGTCTGTGGGAGTGGATGTCTGCTGTCTGAGATGCAGCGGGCAGAATTCCTGTGTACAAACATTACCTAGGAGCATCGGATCTTGCTTTGGTTGTTTGGCTGTGGTATTTTTTATTTATTTTTGACTGTGAAATAAACTGCACTTAAACCTTACAGTTTGGCGTTTGGTGTGTCTGTTGACCTGGACCTGATATTTTAAAGATTTTGTTACGATACGCCCAAGGGATTGTAACATTTTTTATTTAAAAATATTAAAAAATATTTAAAATTTAAATTTAAATTTTTAAGAATTTTAAATTATTTAAAAATAAAAAAATAAGTCACTCAAATATTACTGCTATTATTGGTAATAATGATCACCATCATCACGGCCACCATTTTAGGGCATCAGAAGTCAGTTTACTACAGAATCCATACATTTTCGTTCTAAATCTAAATCTAAAAAGATTTAAAGGGACACAAATCCGTTTAGAACATTAATGGAGTTGACAACAGCAGCTGTTTTCCATAAAACTGTGATCCATAAATTGCTGTACTATGAACTGTACCATTCTGTTTATTCCTTCTCTAGACTTTACGATTAATTCAGAAACTTTCTGCATCTCTTCAACTGTTGCTGCAAAATTTTCTGCTCCACCGTTTAGCTTGATTGCAAGTGCATTACATACCAGAGACTGACCACAGCTGCGGCCCTTGCCTGATCTGCCCGCTGAATAATGCATTACGCTTTCCAGTAAGAAAAATATGATCCCATCAAAAATGTTTCACTGGATGCATTTTTGCCATCAAGTTATAGGATCTCTTGCAGCCCGCCCTTTGGGCTCATCCTGATAATAAGTAGGAACATTAATAATTTGTTCTGTTGAAATTTGACTTTAGTTCTGTGCAAATGGAGACCAGAAAAAAAGACAAGACATTTTTGCTGCTTTATAGCCAATTATAAGAATATTTAAATCCATATTGAAAATTTGAATTTCCATATGTACTACTACAAGGTCCACTGTGATTTATTGTAAAAGCAGGCAACGTAAGGACTATGAAATTTCTTTAGTTATCACTTCTCAAATTATAGTACACTAAACATTTACCTTATCATAAAAATCCGAAAGCAGATTTGATTAGCCTGCTTTTTTCTTTAAGCTTGTATTACCTACTCTCTCACATGTAAAAAACGCAAAACATAATTGTATGTAGACTTCTTTTTTTTCTATATCAGTTTCCCATGTTGGCATTGAACTTGAACAAAGCAAAAAGACATTAAATGATTTAATGAGTTTTTGTTCAGGTAAGGTTTCAATTTTTGAGCAGTCCGAAAGTATAAAAAATGTATTGATCCATCTTAATAAGTGGACATTTTTTTTTCTTGCAGTCTCGGGCTCTGACTGAAAATAAAAGTGGTAATAGAAGAGCTGAAAGCAAAAAAAAAAATAATTAAATAATGAGAAACACACTCAAAGTTTGCTTTAATTAAGAAGAAAACCGTTTAAAGTATAAAACTAATGAATGATACAATTGATCAAAAAACCCTTTTAACACACTGAAGAATATTGCAAAGAATACTGACAAAAAGATGCAACAAGGTCAGCTGAATCATGTTTCTCTTAGATGACTCAAAAAAGAGTGCATCTAAAAGACAAATACTGACAAATTGATCTTCACAATGTCATTCTGAATCTCTCATGAATTATTGACAAAAATGTCTGAAGACCATTAATGTCAAGATGGAAAAATGACATGCCCCAGAAATCACAAACCATGAGAAAACATCAAGAACGATTGTTTAATGGACTATAAGTTCCACTGATCACGTGTAGATGATTTCTGATCTAAAGCAATAAGATAAAATAATTTAGTGTAGTTTTATGTCACGAGTGCTGAGTACACTGATACAATTTTAGCATAATGAATTCAGACCAGTGTAATCAACAACGCAATAACAACTGCATTTCTAAAACCAGAAAAGTTATATTAAATATCTTTTACAACTATAATATTTAATCCTTCTTTAACACATACTGTACATAAAAATACGAAAAGAAATACCTGGGAGCTCAGCTGAGTTTTGATCCAGTTAAAATAGTAATTCAGGTCACTGCCTTCCATCAGTTCTCTTCCCCAGGCAGCTAGCTTCGCAATAATCCTTGCAGCCTTTAACAAAGAAAAAACAAAATTCAGGGAACATTCAGAAAACGGTCCTTCATTCCAACCCTTAAACACTTAATTGTTTGGTTTAAACATGTTGCATTGTTAGGTGATCAGAGGTGGTAATTGGCATCCACTGACAGGCTGAATCTTTTTAGCCTTGAACAGAGAAGACTGCGAAGGAACCTAAATCAAATAGTCAAAATCCCTAAAGACACTGATAAAATACACAGAATCAAGCGGTACTGAGAACAATCCACCCAGGAATTAACACCCTGGCTTTTTCCAATAAAGAGCGGAATGTGATGTGATACTTGGAAAAATTAGCTGCTTAAAAATAATTGAGAGAAATGGGCTAAATGGCCTCCTCTCACCTGTAACCATGATGTTCTTCTGACAGTACATCTCAACATAAGATTAAAAATATTTTTTAATTCACATTCAGCATCTATAAATCAAATGCTGAATGTTCTTATAAAGCGGCATCAAAAATGTTTATTTTAAAAATTATTAAGCATTTAGTGAATACATAATTTTGTGGTGTGTTCACACCAAATTATTTATCCTGTACAGCTAAAAGAAGACTATATGTGAATGTACTGTATATACAAATAAAATGAGACTAGGATTCCATAAAGATTTTGGGAAGAAAAACATCAGATTCTCCAACTGATAGAAAAAAAAAAGATTTACTTCTGTTTCTCAAATGTAAGCCTGCAGTCAAGATCAAGCATTACTAATAGCCATATTCCAGCAAATCCAAATTCAACAATTAACTCAAATAAACCTGGATACACTACAATTACTTAAATCATCACAATGTACTTTGTTATTATTTTGTAATGCAAGCACTTTCCAGTACAGCTGGAAAAGTAATACCCATGAACGTAGTGTGATCCTGAAAGGGTACAAGCAAATTACAGTTTAAAAACATTGAAACCTATTAATTGCCAGTTCTGTTGTGAGATAAAGTCTGTACATAATGCAAAGGGATTTATTCTTCTAAAAATACTGTGTAACACAGAACCTATCAAAGAAAACAGAATTCACAGTTTCAAACACAGCAGTTTTTGAAAAAAGAACATAGAAATAAAGCTGCTTAAAACAGAAAACTGTCATTTTGAGAAGAAAATAGAAACATTATTATACTTATTTATTAATTTTAATAATGTCCTTGGGCAAATGTTGTATTATTATTAAGCAATATAAGACATGTATCAACAGGTTGATACACTACAATGGTTACCATATTTGATTTATTTAAAAAGCAACCACTGGAGACATAGGTTAAGAAACATTTCTTATTCTGCCTTTATATAATTATGAATATTTTATTCTTTCAAATATGACATTTATTGATAGAGGTTGAATGCTTTTACAAGGCATTGTACTGTATGTGGATGAAATAGGTTTAAAGACTGACATCTCCACAGGGACTCAAAACATGATTACAGATGTGGCTGCTGGGAGTAGAGATTTTAAAAGTGGCTTGAATACCACAATGAATTTAAAACCATAAGGAATTAACACTATTCCATGGAAACCAATACCTTACTCCACACGTACAGGCTGTGGTGAAAATGTATATTTTGGAAGTGTGGAAAGATCCTTATTTATTATTAAGAATAATACCCAACTGTGCGTGTTATAGTGCCTCTTTGTTGTGCTGCAGGAATCAAACCATTCCACCTGAAAACAGTCAGCATACAGTATAATACAGCAGGCTTTTCATAAGTTAAGATTAAAGCACAATATGTTATATAACACTTCCACACAGGAAACTTATCATTTCAATATCACAGAGTTCTCTTTAGATAACTGAACCTCAAGGTTTTCCTGAAGTTAGGTATACAATAGAATGGCTTTCCAAGACAGACCAAAAAACTAGCATTGTGTGACAATATGTTTGGTTTGAAGTTCAAAGTACAGTTTGGACAAGTACAACACAACTAATCTTAGAAAACAAGCAAGGCCGACAAAGAAAAAATAACAGACTGCATAAAGACTTTGTAAGATGCATAAAAATAATTGCACTGAAAAAAGCAGGAGATCACTAAGAACCTCACTGAGAAAATTAACAGATGACATGCAGATAAGGTTGCAAGGAGCTCAGCCACAAGGGTTCCTTATAAATGAGGCCATCAGGAAGCAATAGCAAAAAAAAAGCCCTTGATTTCCAAAGAGAACACAGCATAGAGACATTTTCTGTGAAAGTGCCATATATAATTTGAGTTCTGAGAATCAGCACAATATTCTTCGAAAATATGACTGAGAAACTGATAAGACTCCCACTGCAAAGGGGAAGAACAATTTGGGGATTTAATAGTGGTAGCTCTTAAATAAACCAACACCTGGTGCCATGTACTGTATTTCACACTTGTTACTTTGTTATGATTAAATGCACACAGACGCATTGCCTTAACATAAGGAAAGTTAAAAATGTACAGCACATTTCTTTCTACTAAATCATTTCAGTTTGTGCAAGAGCATACATTTATTTTGAAAAAGAAACTGGCTCACAACTGCTTGTATGTCTCATCTGTTTTAAAACAGTGAACAACAGAAAGGGGACTAAAATATTAACATTATTTCTATGTATTGCATTGCTCAACAAATGTAGATACGAGGTAACCTAATTATCTCCACTGCATTTTTAAATCACAACAGGAAAAGCAGAAAGAAATGGAGCAGAAGTACCAAGTTTTTCTTCCGAATTGAATAAATTGTTTTTTGCGCATCCACCAATTTGGAATTGCCAATTTGGTTATAATCAGCAGATCACAGGGTTAAGAACCCCTAGACCATATACAAGGTGAAGCAGCAAGTGTAGATCCCTCCAAACCAGACTTCATGAGACATTTGTTCTTTAACACATCAAAGGATTCAAACTCACATACAGAACTGACTGGAGGACAGGTACATCAGCAGGAACAGGTACAATAAGAGGCAGGAAATCACAGGGTCACTGTTTGACTGTAAACAGAGAAAGCTCTGACCAGTCCCAGTCCTTTTCTGTTGGGGCTCACCCAGCACCACACTCTCGCTTTGTTGCTTATTGATATGAACAGATCTCAACCTACACTCAGGCAAAGACCTGCTGAGCCACTCTTATCAAGACATTTCCATCTTATAATAATGTATATGGAATATACAGGCACTTAGGCTGATTGTGGGCAAGTCAATTTACAGGCTCTGGTAAACTCTGTGGATTCCTGTAGGAGCGGAGCTTAATGACTATGTATGGGCTGATGTCTTTTATGTTATAATTATTTTTATGTAATGTTAATATGTACTGTTTGTAGGTTTTTTGTAAGGGTGTATGTAAAACAGCTGCTTGGACACAAAACATATTTCTGAAAAATCAGACAATAAACTACTATCGTATCGCCATCATAAATGCCAGAGATCAATACACGGTATATCATACGTAAAGCCTTGCAAAATTCATGGCTGATTTTGAATGACGTGAGTAAATGGTTTCGTGTCTGTGACCTCCAAGATGTACTCACACCACTCCAATAATCAAAAACGTCCGGCTAGCATAATGAGGAGGTAATTATATATGTGATGTTAAAACAATTAAGACATTTAGCCAGCAGCCATATCACCCTGCAACTCAACAACAGGCAACCCACTGAAGCTAAGCAGGTCTGGGCCTGGTCAGTACCTGGATGGGAGACCTCCTGGGAAAAACTAAGGTTGCTGCTGGAAGAGGTGTTAGTGGGGCCAGCAGGGGGCGCTCACCCTGCAGTCCATGTGGGTCTTAATGACCTAGTATAGTGACGGGGACACTATACTATAAACAGGCGCCATCCTTCAGATGAGATGTAAAACCGAGGTCCTGACTCTCTGTGGCCATTAAAAATCCCAGGGCGTCTCTCGAAAAGAGTAGGGGTGTAACCCCGGTGTCCTGGCCAAATTTCCCATTGGCCCTTACCAATCATGGCCTCCTAATAATCCCCCACTATGAATTGGCTTCATTACTCTACTCTCCTCCCCACTGATAGCTGATGTGTGGTGAGCATTCTGGCGCACTATGGCTGCCGTCACATCATCCAGGTGGGGCTGCACATTGGTGGTGGAAGGGAGTCCCCATTACCTGTAAAGCGCTTTGAGTGGAGTGTCCAGAAAAGCGCTATATAAGTCTTAGCAATTATTATTATTATTATTAATTATTTAAACTTAAAACTAAGATAAAACAGAAAATATCTGCTATCACAAATCAGAAAACAGATAAATGGTCTGGTAGTCTCATTAATAATAAAATACTGAAACAGAAAATTAGAAGCCTGGTAAACTAATTTTACAATCTTTCTTTTAATACCAACCCAACTTATAATTGCTACCTTTCATTCCACTCAGCTCACCCTTAGAGCCCTTGTACCAGCATGCAGAAGGGAGACTATGCATGGTATCTCCAAAGCACACTGATGGACCATCTGTCATTTTTCACTCGGAAAAAGCCGCAATGCCTGACAGTGGTATTAATAGGAGGAGCTCTGTGGCTATGAGAGCATTCAAGATGTTAGTATTGGTCGTAAAACCAGCTCTGAGATGATTCTGGCCAGCTCAAGCCCACTACACCTAAGGCATCCTTAGCCAGCTATACAATGCCACTTGGAGTAGTCCAGATAGAAGCGTAAGGCATATAATACTGTATGAGATGGAAAAGACATGTCAGATTGGACTACAGGGCTCAACCTTTGCTCAAAACAAGTGCCTTTCCTGAATACGTGTCCATACCAACTCTGATTTATTAATACTACACCTCCTGTTGTTACATTAAATAAGCCTGGACAACAAATTATCCCTTAATACTAAGATATGTTAGACTTAACACTTGAGACTTAAGGAAATCCGATTCCCTACAGATTTAGCTGGGCCTAAATCACAATACGTATTCTTATACCCTTAAGGAAAATGTTTTCATACAACATGACCTAACTGTGTTACAATACACATATATTAAATATGCTTTGCTCTTTTACCATTTCAGTACTGCAAAGAACTTAAGGTTGCATTTTATTTGGAAAAATGGAGGAGGATCAAAAATGTGAGCAGATGTATGAGCATACGATACACTCCAGTCACAGTATCAGTTGGCTCTCCACACAGAACATTAAATTAAGCATCAAATGAAATCATAAATCTTTAATTTATCACTAGACAAAGATAAAATATTAATCTATGCATTGAATTATCATATTATCATTTGGAGCATCATAATTTACTTTTTTTGTATAAGCTGAAGTCCAGTCAAGCATGAATCATAATTAAAGACAGAAATTAGCCCACAAAGCGTCAAAGGTTGCAGAAGATAGCAGAATCTGCTGCCACCCACTGGAGGCACAGCAGATTCTGAATAGCACTCGTAGTCATGTAAATAACCTGTTTCAGGCTATCAAATAGCATATACTGTACCAGTAGCATTACCATCCTGAAATACATCTCTAACACAAAAATCAAATGTTCCAGGTATTTCCACACTAAAATCTAAATTTACCACACACGTTTAATTAGGGCATCTTCTGTAGAGCATAAACATTAAAGGCAGAGGAGAATACTGTATGGAACCATAGATCTGTGAGATTTTTTGCAGTGAAATATTGATAAACAGGCAATTTAAACAAGGTAAAAAATACATTTTATTCATAAGCACTTTCCAAAAAGCTCAGAAGCACTGTACAACAGCACACATCTAATGGAAAAAAAGAGGCAAAAGGGAGCAAAAATTCAATAACTCTGGTGCTAATCCACTCAGTGCCCACCTGCCAGTAAATTCTACTCTAAATGTAATTGAGAAATGTGTCATTTATAGAAGATGAGAGCAGTATACTAATCCAGAATACTTTTTGTTATAAGCAAAGATGTAGGAATCTGGATTTATTGAAGCCTGTTTCATATTTAGGTGATACCTCAGTAGTCTAACCTTGATTAAAAAAAGGCATGTATCAAAATGTCAGTATCAGGTCAACAAAGCAAGGGTCTGTTGGGGGTAGATGGATTATTCCGTTTTATTAAACAATCAGAAAAGTAAGTATTTCACAATCCACAATATTACAAATCCCTTTTTAACACAAATATCAGCTATACAAATTAGACAGATACAATTAATTTCTAACAATGGTTGTAAATGGAGTAAATTAAAAATATAACATGGAAATGTGATCACCAATGAACAGAAATTAATTGTACAATCTCTGCATTTTGGCAGGATCTTTAAACATTGTCGCTATTACTTACCTTAATGCTGCTGTTATTAAGAGTAAGTGTGCATTTGTGCTGTTACAGGTTGGCAATTTAACTGTAAATGTTCAATCAGATGTACTACAGGTACATCGAGAATTATTTTGTTCTCGATCATAAAAAAACACAAAAAAATGTTGATACCTCCTTTGAGAATGGTGCTTTCTCATTTACTTTTTTTCCTTCATCCTCATTAACAGTAATATACTCAGTCAAATCAGTTTTAAAAATATTTGATTTTTTCTAACACCCCTAATTCTTTTTCTTTCTAACAACCAGGTAATTTAAAGCAATTAAAACAAAAGGAGGACAACATTTTTGCTTCTCCACATACTGTTTTCCAAAAAATTGTCAGAAAGTGAAAAAGTACAACGAAGTAATGAAGCACAGATATTGGGAAAGGAAATATTTTAACGGCTTTTCAAATATGAAAGAGTTAGTGAAGTGTAGAATTGTATTGCATATAACCATTTATTGACTAGAAAACTGAGGTCTGTGGATTTTTCACCTTCTGGCAATACAAAATAGCTTCTTCTGTAGCCTTTCTACCAAGACTGATGTCAGGAATAGCTTCTAGATAAATCTTTCTTGCAATAGTTAGATGACACTATTTATAAAAGAAAGTCTATATAGAAAAATTAACATGCAACAAAAATTCTAGCACTAGTGCAGCAGAAGGCTTTGGTTTCAGTGTTGTTTTCCATTATTTCTGCACAATAAAATCACGTCTCCATTGATTCCTACCAGTTTATTGTTTGTATATTGCTGTACTGTGGCCTGTGGATTTGTCAATGGTGTGACTACCATAACTGAGAAGGCAAAATTGTTTAAACTTGTGTCAATTGTGTCAGCGGGAATAAAAACACCTATGAGACCAAGCTCTTAAGCATGTATTTATCAATGTTAATACTGTTCTGTACAAAATGAACTCTCATACCTATTATTAATGTCTATTCTTCTCAAATATAAAATGATCCTGCACCAAACAATTACATCTCTTATTACATCCCTAAGAAAAGTAATTAATACATTTCAAAATCGGCATACAGCCAAAATTAAGAAACATAATTATAAAGCAGCCCCTTTGGATATAAGCAATTCTATTTGTCCAGTAATACAATGTTTGCTGAATGCTAGGCACTCAGTTGGCAGTTAATAGATGTACTGTTATTAACTACAATACAAGCAAACATCCAGTTACTAGAAATTTTTTAGAACACTCAGTCTAATAAACTGAGTTTTAATTTGAACAAAAAAATATCAATCAATAAATATTCCAAAGCTTCTCTACACGTTTTGACTATTCATAATATAGTCAAGAGGACAATATTAAGTCTGCATTAAGGAAAATCTCAATCTCCAATATATCTTTCAGAACCAACCATGAATAATAAAGGGAGAAGTTAAACAAGAATAGGGCAAAATGTATGCCTAGTATTAATGTTGGATATATTATTTTATATCATTTGCACTTGCCTCAGGAAGAAAAACATTGTTTCACTTCTTCAATGATTTTGGATAAAAAAGCCGAGGGAATCTTAGCTTAAGGAAAGCTTGCAATTCACAATCACTGACACACATACTACCCTATTTCCAACACTTCCAAAGTGTCACCTTAATTTTTGCATTTTAAGTGGACTGTCCTTATATTTCAGCCATCATCCAGAGTCTACCTTGTTCACCTCTCATGTATGGTCCTCATTCTTTAAAGTTGTTTTTCAACTGATTCTACTTACACACGTCACTAGATCTTTTCATTGACTCTTCATTATCTATCTTCATTACACACCGGACACTGGAGGTTTCAACTCAATTTAATTCCATGTTGCCCAGTTCTCAGTCATTATTCACTTTAACAACCATACCATCAGGAAAACTCAATGTCGCCCAATAGCAATCTTAACTAAAACAATGATGTTATCTAAACTCTTTGCTTTTACTCATCAGCAAGCACCAGATCTTCACTAACAGCCAGTAATTTCATTCATCACTAACTTTCCAAGCTGATCCTGTTTGGCCAGGGATCTTTCTCCTTAACCAACACTTGCGTCCCTCACACAGCGGCAGCTGCTCTGTTGTTTTCTCCCTCCCATGTCCCACACTCTGAGACCACTCGTCCGATGGTAAGCTCAGGGGGTGCCAGGGCTCACCCTGTTTCTTCTAGACTCAGCTGTTGCTCAGCTGTGGAGACAAGATACTTGCTAACACAATAGGCAATGCCCCATTCCTGCGGGTACTAACTCCTCTAGTCAGCCCTGGTTCAGCTGCCAATCACAGTTCCTTGACAACAAGCTTTATTCCCATTGATCCTGGCAAACAAACCATCACAGAGCCTGTCTATCCAGAACCTATGACACCACTCGATACAGCCTGAGACATATTTTCTCAAGCCATCCCTCCATCAGGTCACAGAGTCTCATGGGCCTATAAGCCAGCCCACCTTTTTCCTAATGAGAATTCCCCTCCGGAGCTCTTACTCTCACCTTTCAAGCTGGAGAGTAGATACAAACCAAAACTATTTTCCTCCTAAAAAAATGATTAAGTTTGCAATCCTAGACCTAAAAGCATTATAAGCTTACGAGCTTTTTAATTAACCTGAAGGAGTGGCTAATTCCACACAAAGCCTGTCCTAGCTGCTTTGCATCACATGTAAATGTACTCCCTCCGAGTGTTAAGTAGTCATTCAGAACAACCATGCCTCATTTTGCAGGTTTTTCTAATTAACAGTTGGCCATCTTGGCTCAAGGCCATACCACTATGCCTAAGTTTGGAGCCAAGATGGTAGCTTTCTCATAAAGCTAGGTCTACCTCACACAAGGGTTTCAAATATGGAAGAACAAGCAAATAACAAAAAAAATCAAAAGCTTCAACACTACTCACCATATGGACTGTGAAAAGGTCCTGGCGGTTCAGCATGGGAAGAAAATACGACCATGCTGTGTTCTTAGTTTTCTTAGCATAATCAAAGAAGATGTTCACTCGCTGATGATTTTCCTAAATGAAAAGCGGAACAAAGTTTTAAAAATTCAATATACTCTACTATTTTAGGTAATAGATCATATATGTTAGCTGCTAAAGCAACCTTTATTTCTATAAGGTGAACATTACTATGAAGTGTCTTTTATAGTTTTTTTCAGCTAAAAGATACTGAATCTACTAACATACTGTATCTAAAAATTAAATCAATAATGATGCTTCAGAAATAAACACTTTCTCCAAATAATCTGCAATGATTTTTCCAAGCATTGCTCAGGTGAAAAAGGGTTTACTCAGTTTAAGAGTAAAAGAATGCCTTCTTGATACTATAAATGTATTAAAAGAACCTAATACAGCCTCTGAAAAACAATAGTTAACAGAAAGTGAACATATTTGTATTAAGAACTGAAGTAAAATTGAAGTAAAATGTTTCCTATAACCTAATAATATTTCATGACTAATTTTCATATCATCACAATACTCATTACATATGAGAACAACTCATTTCTTGCTGTTTTCAAATGCAGAATATCATTAGCAAAATACAGATGACAATTTCTAAACACAACATTGGAAAATATGACTCGGTTTCTTAGTGGAAGACGATTTTAAATACAATATTAAAAATTCCATTGCTTAAAAGGACTTCAAAAAACACTGCTAGACTAGTTTCTAAAACAACTAATGTGAAAATGATACAGCTCAAGTAGTCTTTTGTGGGCAGCAAACTTTATAATCAACAATTATCAACAATTATCAAAAATCAACAAAAGTAATTTTATGACAGTAATATTTGTTTTTTGACATGTTAACTTTTATCTTTCATTTTAATCCAGCAGTAAATAACCACACATTTGCAAATACAATGCATGATCAATTATGATATAAATGTACCTATGGAAAGAAAGCAATAAGAAATTATTAGTGTTTTCATTTGAAAGGAACAGGAGACTTACAGCTTACAGATTAATAGCTCAGTAAGACATATAGTTTCTATAAAGCAGTCAAATCTAAAACCTAAATATACTTTTATCTTTTAAAACAGAAAATTTAAATGACCAGATTGGAGGGACTGTAACATTAGTCACAGTAGTAACTACCATCTCTTGTGCTCCTCAGCACGTGATGTATAGGCCATGCTTTCCATGTGGCTGATTGCTCATACACCACAGGAGACCAACAGAAACAGCTTGTATCTCTTAATTTGACCAGCAAAACTGACTGAGAAGCTCAACATAGATCAGCATTAACTCTAACTAGAAGTGGATTGCGTTTATAAATCCTTTATTACTGACCTTCCATCCATCCATTTTCTAACCGCTTTATACAGCACAGGGTCGCGGCCGGGGGATGGGCAGAGCCTGTCTTGGCAAGCCATGGGTGCAAGGCAGGGTGCACCCTGGACTGTACATCAGTCCATCACAGGGCACTCACAGTCTCAAACACGTACACACTCACACCAGGGGCAATTTCGCCAGGAGCCAATTAACCTAACATATAACGTCCACGCAGATAGCACTCCAAGAATTGAACCCAGCAACCCGCACTGCAGGGCAGCAATGCCTACCACTGTGCCACCCCACTACTGACCTTACGTTTTTAAAATCAACTCTGTATGACGTGGAGGACCACTAAAGTTCTGTAATCATTTGATTGATTCAAATGCACCTTTAAATTTTAAAACATTGTAAAAGTGTGCCCATTTGGCCTCATTTACCATTGTATTCGGTTTTTACATAATGACAATGTCTAAGCTATGATTTTTTTGTGCAGGGCAGGTTATAATTCAGCAAAAGGTAATCTGCATTATATTTTCAACAGTCTCTATTAAATCACATTATAATACAAACCTGCAGAAGGCAGATTTTTCATTGACAAAAAGACATTAGTGAATTTAGTGTTATAGGAGGGTCCATTAGCGCATGTCTCATTCTACAAAGTAAAAATGCTATTTTAAATATAAAATAAAAGGGGTAGGACACGATGTGGCTGAACTCTTATTGGCAGCTTTACTGCTGTAATTTTCTGATTTTGTGTTTAGAGCAACCAAGGCACTTGGTTAATATCCCTAGCGCCTCCAAGTCAAGCTTTTCTAAGATTTTGAGTGCCTAAATTCCCACAATTTGTTTTTTTTTAACGAAAGCAAATTACTGTACACATTAATAAGATGTAATTCCACAGACCTAAAAGCTTTAAACACATCTGAGAATAGGACCAGCATTTGAACTAGATTTGAGCTCAAACTGAATCTTAGTTCAATTTAAAAATTAATTGGTACTAAATGGTAAAATGCAATTAGGATCAAAGAGCAAAGCCCGTATCCAGGAATAATTCTCCTAGGTACCCCTGGCTTTTAGTCTGGATTTTACAAGCTACAGCCAATTCTGGAAACATACAGTATGGTGCAAGGCAGGTCTGAAAGCGTACAATTCTTTTTCCCCTGGGCAGGATGTCAGTGCACTGCAGGGACATGGAGAAAGGAATATTTTACAGTATACAACCAAATTAAGCCAGAACATCTTTCAAATGTGGGAGGAAACCAGAGCACCTGGAAAAAAACTACAGGTACAGTATAAGAACACAAGAACAAGCAAACTCCACACAGATACCATAGCCAAAAGTGCACACATGTGCCTGGAAATGTGAGGTAGCTACACAGCCCCCTTGACCCTCACAAACATCATAACGTACGTCCAGCAGTTCATAACTATACTACCAAAGCTCTGGAGCAAAACTAAGAGCATGACATTAATTACACATATTGCAGTATAGATTGCCTCTAACTCCCTAGACTGAATAGCTATTGCTTTGCCTTTAAATGAGGCAACCGAGACACCCTATTTTTTATTTTGAAATTTTTATTGGACTACAGAGTATCAAAGCACGCTGGTTAAAGGATGGATGAAAGCAAATGTCTGTACAAGAAGGCATTTGGGTGATATTTATCAGTCATTGATTAACTGGAAGAGTTATGTTAGCACTGAAAGCGATTTTGTCTCTCAAATAAATCTCAACTCAAAGGACAGCTTACTGAAACTGAAATAACTGTACTCACAACAGGGGGAAATCACTCAAAGTTTATACCTAAGCTATTTTCTTTTTGCTTTTTGTTATTTTGTCCCCTTTTTACTGTTTTGCTGCAGTTTGGGACAGACAGCATGTAAATCAAAGTAGGGGTGGGATGCCTTCTTAAACATGTCATTAAGTTAAGAAGAATTTCATTATATCTTTTTCCTAATGAAAACTATAACAAAGTAGGAAAACTTTGTTTTCCTTAAGAACGGAATTCCTCCCAAGGCTATCAAGCAATTGCAGCCATGAGACTGAAGGTGCATACAGGCTTACATGTACTTTACTTAGTTGAGGATTTCAGAACACAGGAAATGAAGACTTCAGACTACATTGATACCTACAATGTTTACTAAACCCACTTTAAACAGGACCCATATGAAATGTTTCACTAAGTGCTTGATGGTAGGAAAATTAACCACCTTAACATCTTAATCAGAAGCATCTTAATTTGGCCATGGATCTGTCAAGTTTCAACTGAATTGATTTTGCAAGACCGTTCCCAAGACAGAAACAATTCGAGCGGTGAGAACAAAATGACAGCCTTGCCACCATCTTGATATACAAAAACCAGCAGTGAGTCTGGTGTTAAAAGTATTTCCACTGCATGGATAATTGCCATGATTGGAGATAATTGGGCAAACAATTTTTCAACAGGAGCAAGTATTGCAGGGCATGTGTTAACTGCAAAGAAAGAAAAAGAAATGGCTGTCTCAATTTTATTCAAGAATATGATTTTCACATAAGGTTCATAAAAGAGAGGAGGCCTTTCTGGCTAATTGGGTTTTTAGTTGATCAAAGGATCTCATCTAGCCCTTACTTGAAAAAAGCAATGTTATCAGCTCCAAAGTGGCAGACTCCCACACATACAGTAATCACCAACCATAAGTTAACCAAACTAGAATTTGATTATACTTCTGTATAACTGTTTGTCTACCACGACCCATCATAGTTATGTATATGAACTGACATGTTTAGACGTCCTCTTGTTAACTCTAACAAGTCCATGCTTTAAGTGCTATGCATGATGTGTAGTGTATTATATTTCACATTGATAGCTGATTAAATGAGGATAGCTGATCATTGCGTTAGTACCACAGTCACTAAAATATAATTATACTGTATAATTTCTCAAATATTTATATACAGTAGATTAATAAGCAATTAAAATGTCTCCTAAGCATATGGGAAAGGATGGAGAATCAAGTATTGCTATGCTTGCAAGATCAGTTAAGTCTCTATAGGATTAAATAAAATGTTCTTTATACATTGCAAGACGATCAAAGCAATAGTGCTGGTCGTAGATTATTAGGTGTTAATGAATCCGCGATTCGGACAATAAAGACAAATGAGGCTGCTATCAGAGCAAGTGTTCCCAGTGGTATGCCGTCTTCACTTAAAGCTTTGTACATGATGTGGCCTGATAACTGAAAAAAATGAAAAAGGCTTTGAACGATTTGAATTATAGATCAGATGTAGAAAAAACGCCCCAGTATGCATATAATGTTTAACAAAGCTAAGATAATTTACATGCATCTTGTTGAAAGGTCAGGAGAGGGAGACTGGAAAGTTTCTTGTGAAAAAAGGGTAGTTTAATAACTTTAAAAAGCCTTATAATCTACATAAGGGTAAAGTAGCAGAGGGGACAGCATCAGCAGATGAGGAGGCAGCATCCAAGTTTCCAGCTGTCCTGAAGAAGATGCCTGATGAAAAAGGCTATTTGCTTGATCAAGTTTTCAAGGCTGATGAGACTGAGCTATTATAAAAGTATATTCCTGATTGCACGTTTATTACAAAAGATGAGATCAAGGCTCAAGGTTTCAAGGCTCCAAAGGATAGGATAACACTTCAATTTTGTTCAAATGCTTAAGGTGACGTCACGGTGAATCTCGTGCTTTAAAATAAAACGCTTACTCCACACACCCTTAAGGGGAAAAACAAGAATAATCTTCCTGTTTTCTGCAGAGTGAAAAGGAAGTTATGAGTAAGAGCTGCTTTTTTCATGGACTGGTTTCATGAGGTACATCGCTATTTAAAACAAAATAATCTGGCATTCAAGGTGTTGATGATTTTTGACAAGGTTTCTGGGCTTCCTGAAGACTTACTCTTTATTCAACAATTCGTGAAGCAATTTCCCTACCGCAGACACCCTCTGAGTCCTCCGGCCCTCAGATCATCATAAGGCATCATAAAAGCTTTCAAGAGCTATGAAGCGCACATCACTTTTGACCTTGTTAATAATGGTGTTAAATAACACTAACCTGACACTGAAATAAGCATGGAAATAATACACAATGACATATGCTCTATTACCACAAGAATCACTTAATGAAATAAAAAACACCTCTAATTCAGCTTGAAAAAAAATTGTAAGGAGACTGAGAGAGATTTCACTAGTTTCCCAACTGTGCTCATAAAGGTGAGAACTGATCCTTCTACAAGAGTGTTGCTTCACTCTTAGGAGCTACCGGAAGAAGATCTCGAGCTGACTACATCACCAAGAGATGATGAGGAGGAACAGAAGAAGGAGGATTTTAGCATGAAAGTGAAATAAACACTAGGCAAGATCTTTACATGTACAGTATCTGACGCAGCAAATGTGTACACTGAGATCTATCCTTTCTTGATCCAAAGCCTCAAATTTGGTATGACCTCATAAACAGGCGTGAACTCACCTCAGAAAGAAAACATTGCAGCCAATACTTCATGCTTTCTTCAAAAATGTCAAAAGAGCCTATGCCATCAGTAAGAGCTGTCTAAAACCGCAGCTGAACTTCCTGAAACCAATGCAGACGATCCTGCTACTCTACAGATGACCCCTCTTCCCAAAGCATTTCACTTCCTCCCTCCCCCCTTCATCACTGTCATCATCATCCTCATGGGTTTTTAATTTATTTTTACAATATGAAAAGTGGGTTGTTGTGTTAATTTATTCTTAGAAATCACACATTTCATATCAAAACATTAACTGAACCTCCCATTTTTACCTGCAATGTGTCATCAATCATGGTCAAGATGTACTGTACCGTCTGCTCCTTGGAGATGTGCGCCATAAGGTTAAGAAATGTTTTTGCACACTGTGACAGAAAAATATACATCAGTTAGAGCTGATTATTATTACAGGATGAAAATGTACTATTTTAACACCCTGGATAGATGTCAAAATATAAGCCAAGCACACACCAACAACGATCAAAATTTTAACAAAGATTTTTATTTTTATTTTAACTTGGTAATGGTAATTATGCTTGGAAAAATATGGTAAATTACAATTACAAACTCACTATTTATATTGTAGGCTTTTATAAGGCAGAAGCGCAAACCCTCTTGCTAACCAAAAATAACATTAAGTATCAGACTATTGTCAAATTTACGATTTAATGTGAGTTTGTAATACTTTTCAAAGCTTGGATTCCTATTTTAAAAGGCTATAAATGTCAAAAACATTCACACTGAACAGGAATAATTCTTTGGTATGTATGAAAGCTTGAAGAAAGTTATGTTTTTTCTAAATAGTTCACCTGATTTCCTTCTTTACTCAGTATCACTTGCTTCTCTTCTGAACGAGCCAATTCAAACTTCTTAATGAATTCACAATCCTCTGCTGAAATCATCTGTCCTCTGTACAAAAAAAGGAAAAAAAGAAGTTGTACCACGGTTACTTGTTGCTTTCCACTATAAAGATATATCACATACAAAAAGATCAAATACAATAAATGTATTTTTGTCAATTTCATAAACAGTGACGAGTGTTCATAAACAGTTATTGAATGTCCACTAAATCACGACTGATGCTTCTTCAGCACAAAAACACACTATTAAGAGAAATATATTATACATGCTGTCTGGATCTTTTGACTTATTGTTCCTGTGCCTTTTTTAACATACATATAAGAGCACTTTATTCCATGTGTCATAAATATACTGTGTAAAATTCACAGTATCACAAGCCACTGATCTACCCCATAGGGCACCACTGATATTCCTAAATTGTAAACCTACAGTATACTAGTTGAAGTACTTCTATAGTACTTCTTTGTTTTATCATTTGTGCATTTTGGCATTATTGTAGGGAAAGTCCACTATTTCTGATTTAACTAACATAACTGTACTTTAGCAGATTTTGTCAGTTAAATCTGAAGTCCATTAAGCAAAGCCCCTTAATGGGTTTATATAGAACTTGATATTGCTGTATGAGTTTTGCTAATGACATCTGAATAACATCTCAGCTCCTTAAGCACAACATTGTGCATCTTAAGTGCTTCTAGTTCATGTAACACTTCTTCCTTTTCTATTCAAAGAAAAAGTCTGTTATTGACTTCTTTATACTGAATATAAAATATTGAATTAAAAGAATTACTCTCCATACGTTTCCATTTATACTGTAGCTATGGGAAACTTTATTCTTCACTGTTCTTTTGCAGTAGTAAAACTAACTTTATTTTTAAATCCCCATTGTAATATTCTTTCAACCCCTCTTGTCCTTTACAATATCATTTTTATTATTCTCCTTTAATTTAACTGTAATCATTTTATGCAGTACTTTCATTCACTCTATACTTTCTTAATTCAGTAAATTATTTTTCTCACCGCTTTTTAGTCTTTGATTGCATTAGAACGTGTTTTGCACTTCAAGCAGAAAATGTTTAAATTGTAGCTATTCATTCTCTACTGAGTTCAGATTAATCCGATTACATTCCATTTCTCTAAAACATCCATTTATCCAGCATTCTTTCCTGAAACTGTGTGATCACAACACAGCTACCTTATGGATCTCTTAACCTCTGTTTTACTTTCTTATTACAAAAAACTTTCCTTCTAGTTGGTGCTTTGATAAACCAAGTACAGCAATCATTATACGTGTCTACCATTTCAGTTTTGATATCCCTGATGGTTTATCTATTTAAGGAAATAAAAACTTCTTTAACCACTTCTACTTTTACCTTGTATTGTATATCTCCAATTCCTTTATACATGAATGCATCACAATTAAAAATCTGAAATTAGTGGAATGTAGCATACTCCTAACACTGCGTCATTCAAATGTTTTTACGTCAAACCTCTATACAGTGAGACCCTCGATTCATCTAGGTTAGCATCCTATGTTTGGATGTAGATTTGATTCCTGTGAAGTGGTTCACCTTCACTGCTTTATTCCTGGTCTTTTCAAAATGAAAATGTTGTATTCTTCACCATCAAGCTGTTAGACATTCTTCTGTGTTCTAATTGCATCATAATAGCCTGATCATGCAGTAGCTTCCATTTCTTGTGTTTTGTTTCCAATAAGAAAAATGCGTACTGTGTCTTTTCACACAGAGAAAACATCTCTTGTGGAAAAAGCATTGTTCTTTCCCTTAAAATGTAACTAGTCTGCAACCACTTATATCTTATATCCTCTGTCTGCAATATTTAGCTTCTTAATTCATCACAAATGATTAACACACTGCTTCACTTGTACATAAAGCACTAAACATACTACAGCACTAAAATGCAAACTGTGCAACTTCTAATGTACGCTCTTTAAAAAAATGGTAAATCAGTGGCTACCAAAATCGCTTAGTTATATGGCAAATGACTACTTCTACAATTTCCTGTCACCTATAATTAAGCTTCTCTTTCTTACATATTTTAACAGTGGAATTACAATAGACTTTATTGCTGCAGTGTGAAACATATCTCACATTTTAACCAAGTACTTCTAAAAGACTAACCATGCAAAGACAGTAAAGGATTTTCAATGTAAAACTTTTCAACCCAAATGAATTAATTGCTAAAATCTATATTATTGGCTATGGAAAACCTTTTTGGTACATTACAATGTTAACTGATAATGCTATTGGCAAGGGGGGCAGTGGTTAGCATTGCTGGCTCATTCCTGGGGTGCTGTCAGCTTGGAGATTTTTAGGTTCCATCTCCCGTGTCCCAGTACTGGATGAAGCATTCCAAAAATGTATGGATGATAATGCTATTCAATTTTTTTTGGTCACAATGGAAAAATCGGATGGGGGTTTTCTAAGTTTAAAAGCTGAGGTTTTTTTTTGTTACTTTGCAGCAGAGCAAAACAATTTGAAAACCACCTTTCATCACATTCTCTTTAGTGTACAGGACATCCCATTCTGAAGTATTATGTTTTCACTAATGTATCTACAACTGTCTTGTTACAATGTATTAATTGCCTTCTCATGGATTCATTACAGATCTGATCAATGCCTGACACATTCATCCTTAAGCTACTTCAGTTCTTTTGAAATACAATTCATATGTGCAGTGACCAGCTAGTGACTTTTCTTTTACTCATTATCGCAAGATCAAAACAAACTAAAAAAAAACTTGTTCTCAATATTTTGAGGCAATTATCTCAGAGATCCGGGAGGGAGTCAGAGTAGAAGACATCACAAGACAGTTCATCATAGGAAAACTGAAGTTATGTACTTCAATATTTAATGGCATAGGATCCATAGCTGTGAAAGGGATAGACACAATTTTACCTCATATTTAAGTATAACACCATCTTTTCAAGACAACAGAATTTTTCTGTTTTCTATACAATATGGTCTCTTTTATTTCCTATGAAAAAAAAGAGTAAAACATGGATTTATCACACAATTGAGTTCTTTGAATATCTGTAATGTCGGTGTCGCTACAGAACACCGACACTTTAATGTTCTGACATGAAGAGAAATCAGCAATGACCATGTACAAGCTAGGCCTGGGAATCTATGTGGATACCTGCCTTTGAAGACACACAATTTCTAGATTTCTAGAACTGTCATTTTACTTGTTGAATAGTGTAAAGAACTGCCTCAGATCAACAGGGAAGGAATAACAACTAAATGATTTTATTAGCAATTGAAAACAGCTTAACACAAGTGTCCATGGGTCTTGATGATGTTATTGAAGAGTTCACCAGGAGAAAAAAAGGTGCTTTAAAAGTTAGTGCAAATAACATTTCTAATTCAACCATGTCACAATTTTTCTTTAGTTTGTTATTTTATACCACTGCAAAATTTTATCTTGCTAACAAAAATGTTTAAGTTCTGGTCTAATTTGTTTATTTCAACATGGACATGTTAATATAAGTCAATGGTGCTACATATAATATTCCATCAACAGAGCACAATAACTTAAAACTGAGAATTTAAAAATAATTTGGTGTAATTACCTGTGGAAGCTAACGTACATAGAGGTTTGTGGAGATTTAAAAATGGATTTGGATTACAGATTTCGAATTTCTAATGGCTACCATTGAAAACACACACCTTAGAGCAAAGCACTATAAACCCACATCCAATTCAATATAAATTAACACCCACTGCAAATTGTTAGAGCCCAATACTAATAAAGTAACATGCTTGCAGAACATTTTCGCTCATGAACACATAAACCCAGCCAGTCATATGGAATTTTTAAAAACAGTGCATAGTGAACAGAAGGGAAAATGACAGTCACATTTACAAATTGCACACCGGCTGCTCTGAGTACATTACAGCAAGTAATCTGAATGACAAAGGTTGCTACCCATGAGTTAAGTCTGAATTTAGAGGCTGTTTGGAAATTATTTCAATTCATTACTGCTTGAGCCATTTGAGAGGGGACAAGGTAAAGAAAGCTGATGTCGGTTGACGTGTTAAACAAGCACAATAATATTTGTGATATTTCAAGGAAGATTTTGTAAAGGTTATTCCATTTCTGTAACTTATCCTTTGATGAACAGTTCTATATGTTCCTGTGAGAAGCTGCAAAAATGGGAAGGGTTTGGGCAAACAACGTAAGTCCAATATTTCGAAATGCTGTGTGCTAAAGCTGCTGGCAACTGAGACACATTTAAGAGCCAAATAATTGTATGGAAGATATGAAAATATCACAACCAGCAAACCTTCCAAAGGCAATGTAAGAAAATGTCTAATTCTTAAGCATAATTGCAACAAGGAGGAGCTATCGTTTTCATCAGCAATGAATGGAAGTGCATTTGATGTCTGGACAAATTAACAACATTTAATGGAAGACCTAAGCCATAAAACCACAGACCAAGACAAATCATAATATTCCTGCAATGGCAAAACTATTATCCACCTTGCATGTGCTTTCTCTGGCTTTCGTTTGTTTTTGACCAAAAACAATTACTCATTACTCTTCATTACTCCTATTACTCTTCATTACTCCTATTACTCCTATTACTCCTATTACTCCTATTACTCCTATCCTGGAGTCCTTGCACTGGCTTCCGGTTAAATTCCGCGTAGACTTTAAAATCCTCATGCTCACCTATAAGGCTTTACATGGCTTGGCACCTCAATACCTGTCTGAACTTTTATCGCCCTACTCCCCCACCTCGCAACCTCCGCTCTTCACATTCTGCCCTCCTTACTGTCCCCCAAGCCCGTCTACATTGTATTGGCGACAGGGCCTTCTCCTGCTATGCCCCCAAGCTCTGGAACTCTTTGCCCAAGGATATCCGAGAGTCACCTTCTCTAAACTCCTTCAAATCCAGACTCAAAATCTTCTTCTTCAGAAAAGCCTTTACTTAACTGGTTCCATTCTTCACCCCTCTGCTCTTCTTAGTACCACCTTCCATGGTCTCCTCTATTGTTATTGTTGTAATTGTAATTGTGTCTTCTTATTTATTGCTGTAGTCTTCTAATTTATTGTTATTATCATCTTGTAAAGCGCTTTGAGAAGCCACCTTTAAAGGCGCTATATAAGATAAAGTTTATTATTATTATTATTATTATTATTATTATTATTATTATTATTATTATTCTCTGGCTTTCGTTTGTTTTTGACCAGCACCCAGTTCACATTTTCTCTTGCACTGCCATTTGTGCTTAAAGCTTCAGGGAAACAAACACAAAAAATCCTGTTAACTAAAAGCAAGCTTGACCTACAAGTTTTGAAAATAAATATAATTGCCATTTTCTTGGGAGCAATTTACTGGCTGGGACAGTACATATGTTCCTCTGAAACCTCCGCCTCTTTCTGGGCATGTGTAAACAAAACATCTATGCCATGAATGCGTCAAGTATCCTGGGTTAGGTCACGAATCTCTTTCTTCTCCTGCTTTGCCCCTCAGCACCACTGCCAGGTTGAGGTCTTGCTTGGGCAGATGGGGGCACTGTTCAAGCACCCTTTTGATTCTGCTCTACAAAAGGGAGGCTGGAGTAATTCAGTAAGCTACTGTATACAGCTCAGGCACCTACAAGTCACCTACCCGCTGCCTTTATTTCGATAGTCGTAACAAGGCCCACACAATGTTTCACTTTGCTGAAGCCAAATTAAAACAGTTACTTAAATCAGAAAATCGTGGCTCTTTCCTTTTTTCTACAGTACACAGCATGAATCTGTCACAACCTGAAGGCATTTAGCAGAACACAGAGCAAATTACTGAAAGGAAAGGAAATTCCAGACATAACAATAAGTAAAATGGCAGAATAATCAATTGGTAGAATAATGTAATGTTTATTACTGAATTTTGTCTATGCAATTAGATTTGTCTATGCAGTCTTTCCCTGCTGTGAGCGAAAAACAACTTTTCACTGTACAGTTGCAGTTTTTACTTCTCACTCACAAACATGACCTGTGGGGAAAGATCACATATGTTGTTGTCTTGGCACTGGATGTACTGTAACAAGATCCTCAACAACATATTTTAACATTATACAGATTAACATTACAATGGACTAGACTCTCTGTATTTATACAACAGATATCATGTATATTATTTAATGTTATGTTTTCAAACTTGTTACTGCAGGTGCAGTTTGCACATTTCTCACAAGACATTTTCTCACTGATCATTGTGGCTAAAGCCCACTGATTCAACATTGTAACATTTGTTAAATTATATTTCACAATATTGCTTTTCTGTAAAAAAATGTTTTTTTAAAATTAAATCACAGCTAAAAGAAGAAGGTTTGATAGTTTTTTGTCTTTCATTTTAAGGGGAACACATATAAAGCTGAACCCATTTGTTCAGCAAGGTACAATCAACAGGTAGGTTATAATGAAATAATATAGATCTGTTAAACGTAAACTCTTCACATCTAAAAAAACACGGAATTATGAATACGCAGCTCCAAACCATCATTTTTTTATATTTTTTGTAAATATATAATCATTGACAAACAACTTTGCATATTCTAACACATTAGTTCTCCTCTCTTAAATAATTAAATTGATAATAATAATCACATCATGGAAAGTTAATTAAGCATACCTTCTTATAGTTACAAGAGAAAAGATCAATTTAAAACGGGAATATGCAATGTTTATTCAGTGGCTGGGGGGTTAACAAAGTTTAATTTCCTGAAAACATAATAACTCATACAAAAACAGAAAAATATTTTGAAATGTTTAATACAAATTTGGATTTAATTTTAATGTCTTAAAGTCACTGTCAGCCAGATCGGAGCTGCTGGCACTAAAGCTAAAGTTGTGAATGGAAAATCAAATCCAGTATAAAAGAAAGAAAAATGCTATATTTGGTAATTACATCTTGATTTACAACTATACAAAGCCACAAATCACAAATAAATTACAACAATGAACTACCCCACCTACTTCTTTGTATTCTTACTCATTTCTCATGTTTTATTGCTACATAGAAGGGTGCATTACATGCATTATCAAAAAAGGACAAACTTTTTTTTTGGGGGGGGGGGGGGGGTTTCATGCCCACTTGTAACATTTAACAAGAAAATCTCCATCAGACCAAAAAATTTGCTAGGCCAATTCCTGCAGGAGAGCCTTTCTAATACACAGTACAACTGGGAGTACAGGACCGTCACAGTAAAAACCTTTACCCAGCAACAAAGGGCAAGGACAGCCAGCAAAATCAAATGCCAGAGCTGACGGATGTCGGGCACAAAATAAACTACACGATGCCGTAACTTAATGCATCCATAACCAAAAAAAACATAATAATATGCTGTGAGGTTAAAGCAATAGATTTAAGCATTCAATCTTAAAACACTGGGTCTATATTGCCATATACTTACTGAAGGTATGACTGCCAGTTAACTTTGTTTGCCCGGACTTCTGCTGCTTTCGCTGCAATGATATTGGTAGGAACAGCAGCATCAACTGCCCCTCTGATATCCATTTTGTGTATGTTCCCGCTTCTCTTCTTTGAATTAAAATCTAAACGATTAAACAAACAAAAAGATCAATCATTCCAAGCGTGCAATGTATATAAATGCATACACACACGAAATTTGAATAGTCACCTATTGCGTTCTACCTGAAAGACAAACCATTTAAAAAGATCAAACCATGGCAGGGTAGTATGATGATTTGGGACTTACTCTGTTCTGGGTTACCACAGCTACAACACAGCCTTGTAACACTTGTGGTCAAAATTATGGGGGTTTTCTTACATCTTATTGAATATCTACTTAGGTAAAATGTGGGGAAAAAACGCAACATGAAATAATGAAAAGAAAAGAAACAAACCAATAGATGTAGTTAACATAAACTGTGGCTACTTCAATGAATCCAAAGCCCTTTACAACAGTGTATATTCTCAGCTAAATTAGAAACCTGTGGTCAACTTTCAGAACATGATCTAGGGCAGTTTAGACAAGAAAGCCATGTCAATATCAAGATCAAGCCAGCTGCTGATTTCAAGGACTTTCAAATGGTGAAATGAAAGGGAACAGAAGGAAGAGCAAAGAAGGGCACAATTCAATGTTCACTGCTACTGTGTGTTATATAGGGTAAAAAATAATAATTCACAAAAATATACTGTGTGGCGAGGAATGCAAGAAACGTCAAGTTTTTACATAATGGATTGGATTATAACCAACAGATATACAATAGACATGGACAATGTACAGGTTTATAACCTTGGCGTACAGGTGACAACAGCAAACAGATAAGAGACTGTGAAAGACTACACATTCACTAACTCTTTTCTAAACTTAATACTCATTTCAGTTCCAAATTAAACATAATGCCACACAAAAGGAAACTATAAACACAGAAGTCACCCAAGAAGGTGGTATAAACTGGGTAGTTGCAGTTTCAAAGTCTTTGTTCAGACAAGGAAACACCTTGCGTGTCCACTAAACCCTAAATATTTGCAAAAACAGCAAATAGCCAGATTTGTATCAACTCCAAATAAATTATACTCTGGGGCCTTGATACAACTTTGACCTTAACAGCGTGTAAATGTTATGGAAAGAAAGTTAGAGAAAAATCGGATACCAATATAAATACACAACAAGCAAAAGAAGACAATACTGCACAGCTTTATGAGATACGATACCCAGAATATGTGCGACTGTGATAATTTTTCACAATTTTTTATATTTCTATTGCTTTTTCCAATTCACTGTTTTTTAATAATTATTTTTTACACAATGTTTAACATTCCTGCACATATACAGTTGCAGTGTCTGTGTGTGTAAACAATACCGTCAATGTGGGGACATAATATGTGAAAATATCCCTACGAAGATCACAAGGCCTAACAGAATGTTCCCCCAAAGTAAATGACTGTTTTTCTAAAACACCAAAATGTTTCAACCCCATTTTGAGTCGATATGGTTCTTTATTTGAATGAAGTTTAGAACAGTAAATTAAAATTGATTGAAACATTGCGAATACAAGTGTGCGTGAAGATCAGCACACAGTAGGTTTTCGGGATAAAAAGAGGCTTATACAAGCGGGAAGTTACAGAAGCACTAACTTTCATCAGATTCAGCAGGTTTAACCTTGTCTGTTTATATCACACGCCCCAAACAGACCGATGGGTATCAGGTTAGGAAAAAGTCATATTTGCATGCTTCATCATTCAAATCAACCTAGGAATATAAAGGAAGTTTAAACGATCGTTTATAAATTACACAGCAACCGCTGTTCGGATACACGGAACACAGTCATTGGAATTATTTAAAAGAAAGAATGTCATTTAGAGAAGTAAAACTATAACTAGAATATCAGCTACATTTCGCAAGATTTCTCTTAAGAAACATAAATCCAACAGAAATAAAATGACCGGGATCTAAACGTGCATTAAAACCACCACCAGTTTGTGCGAAATTCATAACAATTTTAAATACCCTGCATCTGTATTAACAGCACCGGCCCAATGACCTTATAATTTAAAAAGCTGCATGTTTACGTCTGTTTCATAAATGCTTCTTCATTCCGAGGCCTTGTAAAATTGGGTTTGTCTGTGTTTCCCACACATTAGAGTCCAAATGACTCCATTACTTTGTAAATATTATAATTCTGTTAGCTGCCAAGCAAAATGTAAATTTAGTGCGACAAAAAAATCTATATCTTGTAAGAAAAAAATAATCAGCTTCTCTTACCTGCTGTCTTTCAGCTGATAGACTTCACTACGTCACGTGGCATGTGACAAGATCACATGACCAGTTTGCTGTCATCAATCACGTGAGGAGGTTGCAGTCTGGTTAACAGTTCAAGACTGGAATTGACGAATGTCCCAAGATAATTTTCTTGTTGAATTATGCACATATATCCCCGAAATAAACGCTGTTTTTTTTCTTTCCTAAACATGTTTATTGGCGTTCGATGTATAAAATCCAAATTAGGCCCTAAACGTAATTCCCAGAGTTACACGGAAATGCACATAACAGTACAGAAAAGTAAATGCTTAGGATCGTTTTTTCTCCAGTCTGAATTAGTAGTTGTCTCTGCTTTAAACCTTCCGTTTTCTGCAGAAGGGGTTGTTTGTGGCATTTAAATTTTAGCTCTGTAGTCCCTCGTTACAGCAGTGAAGTTACACCTGTTAGTTGACTCTGCGTTTTACTTTTCCCACATCCCAGCACCTAGTTTTATGGGGGGGGGACTCTTAAAACTTGTAGATATGAATCCATCCTCAGCTTTGTTTCAGGGTGTATTGCTGGCCTTGGAATAGTCAGAGTTCCCCTGGCCAGGCTGTCCTTCCTCTCTGTTGCCCTTACACTTTCTTTGTAACTTCCAAGAAAATAATAATAATAATAATAATTGCTTACACTTATATAGCGCTTTTTTCTGGACACTCCACTCAAAGCGCTTTACAGGTAATGGGGACCTGTAAAGCGGAAAATCTGACAGAAGGAAAATCTGACAGAAGTTTGCACCATACCTTCAAAGCCATCTAGTTACTCCAGTTTTTTCATTGACAGCATTTAACAATTATTTTAAAAGTATACTGTATGGTCTCTAAACACTTTCAAGTGTGGACCTTATTTTCAATAAGATCAAAAAAGGAGAGATCTTTGATTGCCCCCTGTATATACAATTACCAGCAGCTTGTTGTTTACAATAATCCATTTGTTATTTTATTCCATTTTGGAACAACGTGCATGACTCGGCAGCACAGAGAGGATGTGTTTTTATTCAATCCGAAGAAGTGATGCTTACATGGGAATATAAGAAAGAATAAAAAACAGATGAGGTTACTGCTCGCATTTGTCTGGTTACCAGTAGCTAATTGGTTCAGGGATCTCAGACGGGTTTCTGGCTTCAACAATATGACTGGGTATCATGTTGCAGTCCTGATCTCAGTTTTAATAGCTCTTCCTCGTTGTTTACTCTTGTGTCCTCTGGTTCATGTTTCAATGGTGATTCTGAAGAACTTCACAGGACCAACTTTTGTCAATGCCTTTAAGGATTTTTACTTATTGAATCAATCACTCTCATCAGTCAGCCCCAGTCTTCTCTGATCAAGACTAAAAGAAGGCATGTTTTAGCCCGTCAGAGTAACATCTACTTTTAAAAGGAATGAAAATGGTTCTCAACATTGATAATGTTACTTTACTTTATTGTCCCTGCTTTGCAGGCAGGTAAAAAGACATAACACAATACCTGTAATACAACATGAACCCATTAACAATTAAGAGACATACACATATATATACAGTAAAATATAATGTCAAGTGTCCAAATTGAGTGGGATAATTGCTGTGAGAACAAAAGATGACTTTGTTCTATTGCTCTTGAATCTAGGCAGTATAAATCAATGATGATTTCTTCTCCCAGATGAAGAAGCTCAAATTTCCAGTGCAAGGGGTGGCCACCTTGACAGCCAATGATTCTATTGGCCTTCTGGACTATTTGTTTCATGTAGTTGTCTGTAAGCTGTAGTTGTTGTGTGCCAAACATCTTCCTGGTTATCTGATTGTTTATAAAACAGTCATGTTTTTTGTAACACAATATTCCATAGCACACCTTTATTCAAAGCCTGCAATTGTAACTACAGGTCCTGATATTTAGTCTCCTTTTGAACTTTTTCCCCATATTGTGCAGAGGGGTAAAATAATGAGTTGACAACTTTGCATTCCTGCTGTCTGCATTTAATTGCAACTGTTGGGTGCTTGCCTGGTTTTAAGTGTTTTGTTAATCATTTCAAAGTTATTTTGCAGATTCAGCTGAATGTGGTGATCTTTCTATCTGCTCCTACTAGACTAGATAGTCTAACTCACTATAGGTGGTCTGAACACAGATCCACAAATGATGTCATCCCACAGCCCGGTCTTGAGTACTGTCTGTTAGATGCACTCGTTGCAATAGTTTTTATGGATTAAAGTATCTGCCAGATGGTTAAATGTAAACGTATGAATCCGTTATCTATATTTTCTGTTTTCTTTGCAATAACAGACTTATCCAATGATAAGTGGACTGTTATCCAGTCAATGGGTATTACCCCTGTCCTAAATCACTGTTTTGGTAACAGCCTATGAATCACATTGCTTGTGTTTTTAAGGACAATTGGCAGATATTGAACTTGTTCTTTATTCAATATGTTGTCATTTTCATCCTTGGTTACACCTGAGTGCAATATTAATTTCATAGATAAGCCATTCGAGATTCACATGTTTAACTCTGAGACAAATTAATTTACTGTTCTTGTCATGTTATACTACTGATAAAATGTATCTGTTGCAATGCTAATTGCAATTTTTCTATTTATTTCTATCTATCTCATTACTGGTAACTCACTGAAGCCAACCAGGTGCGAGCCTGGCCTCTTGGAAAGCTAAGGATGTTTCTGGAGAGGTGTTAGTGGGACTAGTAGGGAACACTCACCCTGCAGTCTGTGTGGGTCCTAATACCCCAGTATAGTGATCTAAAAGATGCCATTCTTCCTATGAGACATAAAACCAAGGTCCTGACTCTCCATGGTCAATGAAAATCCCATGGCATTTCTTAAAAAAGTAGGGGTGTTACCCTGGTGTCCTGGCCAAATTTCCTCCTGGCATTTACCAATCCTGGCCTCCTAAAAATCCCCATCTGTGAATTGGCTTCATCACTCTGTTCTCCCCCTGACTGATAGCTGATGTGTGGTGAGCATACTGCGCGCTTTGTGTGGGGGGTACGCATTGTTTGTGGTGGAGGGGAGTCCCCATTAACCGCTATATAAGTTTAAATTATTGTTTCCCTTGTAGTCTTTCTAATGTCTTTTTTTTCCTGTAAGCACAATTTATTGTGGGATCCCCTTACTTACCGTTCTTACTTATTTTATAAAGTGCTTTTCCCCCCTCTATTTTTCCCAATAGATTTATTAAACCATTCAGTTCTTTGCATTCTAGACTTTAATTTGCATACACTTGCTTACATTGGCCTCATTCTTCTACGTAAAATACTGTACAAGGTAGTTTGCCCATACACTAATACACATTTCTAAGCCTGAAGAGTGGCTAGGACACAGATTTCAATAGGATAAAAACACAAGAAGAAGGATTACTTAAGAGAAATATTTCCCAGATTTTGTGTTTTATGACCCCAGTGTCCAAGGTTGCAATCATTTGTTCTTCATTGTTAAGCACTTTAATTCACTGATGGTTTAAAACTGTTATTCATAACATCCTACTGCAAATAAAAAAATATAATGCAAGCTTAGGTTAGAAATTCAAAGACATGCACATAATGAATTATCAAAGCAGTCATAAACCTGGGTAGAAAAAAGGAAAAATTGCCATTTTAAATAGGTGTAAGATCTCCCTCATCTGCTTGTTATGTGTAAAATACAGCAGAGCAGACACTGTTGCACATATAAGATGTCAAAATCATTTTTTGTTTTTTAAAGATTAATTTCAAAATTCAAAATGTTTCCGTACTATATTCATTTGTAATGTGTCTACACAGAACATAGATTGAGAAATAAATTGTTTTAATCTACATTGAGGAATTTTAGAGGACTGTACTTTAAAAGTGGGAAGAAAGGCTAATAAATATTTTGTTACTGTGAAACACCTGGGTAATGTTACCTTTTATCCTGGGCCATAGTCTGTATGGATGTTGAACTTTAAACATCAAATATAATGGTAGGTCTAGTTTTCTGAAATTAAGAAAGCCAGACAAATAATAATTGGTATAGATTGCATAGATTGGTATTTTCTATGTTTTAGTATGAGGTTACTCTTCATCAATGTTTTTTAACAATACTTAATACACATTTTTGACACATTTACAAATTTTGAAACATAATTGTTTATTATTGAAATATCTGTTTGCTTAATTTCTGGGACAGAAGTTTACCAAATGCTTTTAACGTAATATAAATCATATGACCTGATAGAGAGGATAGTGGAAATGTATGAGGTGAAATAAAAATAAGGGTATCCAAAATTAGGTGATTACGAAGTACTCCACAAATGTTAATGGATTAAGGGTCACAGACAGCCTAGGAAGATCTGACTTGTAAGATTTCATTAAATTCTTTTGGGATTTCAGATTCTTGTCTTAATAAATAAGTACAATATAGAGGATGCATGTAACATTTGTCTGTGTAACATTTGTCTGTGTAACATTTGTCACTGCCAAAACTTCCTCAGCAGAGATTTTATCTGCCAGTGAATGGCCTGAACGTAACAACATGCGCACACACCTGTGTAATTAAAAAAAGTTTACTTACTTAGTTTCATTAATGCAATGATATTGAAGTGTTTTACTGTAGTTCTGTTATCAACTAGAATCATTTTCAGTAAAGTATGACAAAGACAGCCTTTAAGGGCTGAACAGCATGTGAGATACGCTAATAATTATAATAACTAAACCTCGAGTAAAAAAATAACTTATATGTGGCACTTTGGATGTAACAAATACAGAATTTGTAGCCTTATGAAATACTACACTGGAAAGTTCTGACATTGTTTCTAACAGATTTATGCTTTGTTCTGAGATCTAATGTCTTAGGTTCAAAACTCTAACTTAAAAACTGTAACTATAAAGGACTAAGGGTCCTTTCAATTTGAAAGATTTTCCCAGGCTACCTATATTGCAGTCCATAATTGCTTCTAGTTTGTAACTGGTAGCCTGCCAAACTGGCTGTCTGCTTCATTGCTGGCAGTAAGTATGTGTCTATCTTTAGCGTTTTGTTTGTCTGACTTCTTACCCCTCATCCATCTGTTACAGTTGAATAACCTCAATAGTTATTCAAACTGTCCCTCACTATTGCTTCTGCCACCTCTGTTGTTCAGAAAAATATCACCAAAATATCTGTAGCATTCTGTAGTTTTATGAATAAAACAATGTGCTCTTTTAACTGTAAATGCTGGCATCCCATTATATTTTAACTGTGATGATGACCCTGGAAATTTGTTGTGTTATTGGGAATAAAAAACAGCACTGCTAGTGTTAGCAAGCGTCAGGGCAACGTGGTACAATTTAAGTGCTCAGTGCTGTTTTTATTATATGTGTGTGTGAGTGTATGTGCGAGCTCATGTTGGTCATTAAGATTTTCTTGGGTTCCTATGAGAAGATGACTTGTAGGTGGCACTTGGATGCTTTGGTTTGATCAGGGGTTGTACTTGGTCCAAAAAGTTTGAGAAGCACTGAGTTAGACTCTTTCTTTTTATCAATATCCAGAATATCGGAGTATATTCTGAGCAAAAGCTATTAGCCGAAAGGAACTAGGTTCCCTTGTCTAACTTATGACTGGATCTCAAGATGAGCGCCAACACAAGGACAAGCTCTTTCTTTCTCTCCTCTGTCTATACCAGAACCCTCCTAGCACAGAGAAGCTGCCATGGTCAAGCCCAGCCCAGGTCCATTTTACCAGTGTGTAGTTTAAACTTCAAGGAAACGTTTGGACAATGGATCTTTGAGTATGTAAACTTCATTATTTACATACTAATTCTTGAGAGCTGAATTGTTATTGCAAATGCCAATCCTAAGTTGCAGGGTGATAAAGTTGAGTACCAGATGTTAATAGCTTAATTAATAACTACCAAATATGATTAATGGGCTGAATTGCCTCCTCTAGTTTTGTAACCTTTCTTATTGTTCTTATTTTGGTGACAGTTAGGATTACAAAAGGTTAACAGGCACAATCACACAACAGTAAAGAAAGTCTGGTATCAAAACTCATTCTAACTGTTTTATCAAGGTTTGCAGAGTTAATTATCAAAAAACACTGAACGTGTAATCAACGATGAGACATTTATACTTTCCAAAATGCATTTCTGAAGGGTAAATAAACATAGTAGTACTGAAAGAAAGATTTTTTCTCTTTTGGCATGGTATAAACTTATTACTGGTTCCTTTGCAGCCTGCGCATGCTGACACAGCTACCCACTTGAACTAGTAGTACTGAAATAAACATTGTGTGCCAATGGGCTAAAAACCACATATTGTGGTACTTCAAACACAGATGTGTTTAACATCTGGCATCTGGCATCATTAACATTGACAAGATGCTGCCAAGTAACTGGAACCATGCAGCGTGGCACATACTGGGCTGCCGGATGTTAAACTCACAACGTACATACTAATATGCTAATAGAATACGAGATTGGAATTTGATCCTTTTCAGTTACTCCAGTAGTCAATCATATATGCTGTAGTGAGAAATGCACTCATAGTCTGTGAAATCAAAGGGAAAGACATTCCTTAAATGCAGCTAGTGAACAAATATCCAGTTTGCACAACTAGATAACACAATCTAGATAAGTGTGACATTAGAGAAAAATTGATTTTTGAATGTTCTTCAGTTGTGACGAACAGATACTGTAGCTTGTTCATCTTAGCCATGCTCTTTTCACTTTGTCTTCGGTGACAATACATCGGAGCCATTTAAATGTACCATCCTCCCACAAAGTGTACAAGAGTATTTCACTATGGATTTTTGGTGGTATGATACTAAAGTGAAAGATTTTTCAATTAAAAAGCTACAGGTCTAAAAAGTTGCTTTGATTGAATTTTGCAGTGAGGCTGCTGACTCTGTTAGGTACTGTGAAACTTTTGGCAACAACATGCTGCTCATTTGCTGAGGCTGGTATAAATTTTGCGTGATAATAAACAGTGCATGTTACCAATGTCTTTCAATTCTGTCTGCGTCACACATCCATAACTCAGTCTTTCAAACTGATAGTTTATACATTATGTTGTGAGTTGACTCTTCTTTTAGAACACCTGTATAGAATGACCAGAATAACCCTTTTTCACAAACACTTTTAAAGTTTTCAGAAAACTGGATCTGTACATCAGCTATGTCACAGACCCAGCCTGACTCAACCCTATGCCAATATTATTCTCCAGTGTGTTTTATCATCATTTATTAACCATTATATACCTATGGGACAAATTAGGTAGAAAGGTAAATTAGGTAGACCTATAGGTCAAAATTAACCCTTGATCAATGACAAAGCTGTTCTGGCAAACTACTTTACGGATTAAATGAAGCAAATTGTCTGTCATTTGTGTATTTTACCTGTCAGTTTGTCCAACAAATTTGGAAGTTTCAAATATTTGACAAATATTTGGCAATTATTTCCAAATGTATCTCTACTAATATGTGACACATACACACTTAGTGTCTTGCATCACTGAATTACATGCATCATGTATGTAACCTATATGAGAAATGACTTTTGCAGATTATTGCAAAAGATCTCTTTACCAACACATCCAGGACTTACGGAATATACTTACTATAATGTTATCTAATATAAAGTTTGAATTTCAGGTTGCTTTATCTGGCATTTACTGGATCTTGCTTAATGGTTGTATGAATAACAGGAAGAAAGCAGAGCAAATAAATTAATATTAAGTTCGGTAAAGATTCGGGAACATGTGTCTTTGGCAAACCTAGCAAGAATAATTCACATCTAAGGAAGTGGCTAAAATGTTACTCTACTGAGTGTAAAGTAAAAGAGTCTTACTTACTTTGAAAAGGAATCAGGGTCTGTGGGACTGTTTCATATTGTCAGTTTTTGTTCTTATACTGCTTTTGCTCTCTTACCACTACTGGATTTCAATGTTTTATCTGGAACATTTAAAAATATTTTAAATTTCAAGTGTAAATCTGAAAACTACTGTTCAAATACAAAATTTTACAAAAATACAAAGTACATTACAAATGAAAAAACTAAATAATAAAATATAATAATAAAACTTAATGTAAATTAAAATCTTTACCTAGACTTTTTACATTCATTATATCCTTTCTGATATATTGGGATATATTAGATATTTTGACATTCAATGGGACTGTCCAAACTCATTCACAAACTGTATCAACCATGCATTGAGATTATGAATATTTGCTGAGGGGATAGGTTTTAAATCCAATGGCCCTTTCATATCATTTGGTTTTATTTCCTGGATGTCTATTACAAAAATGTCTCAAAAGGTCCAGACAATCTATTTTTGCTGTTACCTTACTTTCTTTTGCATCCTCTTGTAAACATCTGACAAAAGATAATCATCAAATTCTAAACTGATATCACTTCAGTATTATGAAACATTTGGGGATTCGTACTGTACATACAATGTACTTACACATTCACGTACATACAGTATAGAAAATGTCTCACAAGCATTAAGATGGGGTTTGGCCTGACTAAAATAACTCATTTGCAGAACAAACAACCTGTTATGCAAAAATCTGCAGTATATATTGTTGATCTAACAGTACTGTATGTTCAGCTTCGTAATCATATCTTTTAAACGTATATTGAAAGATGAGAATAAAATAGTGTGAAAACATGAATTGGGCACATTTTTATTTACTGTTGTTCATTGTGCAACTGTTATGATGTGACTGTACAGGATATACTATAGTTAAGCAAGCAAAAAAGAAACATACATAAAACATATACTATATACTGTATCTGCTTAGGCATAAAGTCGAGACTTGCAGATCTATTCTAGAAAAAGTGCTCAAATGCAGTGGAGAGCAGGTAATCTTGTCTGCCTGTTTGACTGTGAGCAACTTTTTTTTTTCTTCTTGTTGCTGTAGGTGTTGATTTTCCATTACCATGGCCTAAAGGGAAAGAAGTATTGAATTGATCAGAAATTATCACTTAATTTCTTCAACTTCCTTATGCCTTCTTAAGTTCCAGAAGGACAGTTGTGTTTTTTAGACTCCAACGCTTGCGGAAGTCTTCTTTCAGAAACACGCCAACGTGTTCTCTATGTGGAGGCAGCTGTGGCTGCAACTTCCAGCCTGGCACTGCGGTGAAGGTTATGAGACAACAGACTGCTCTGAGAATGAAAAGGAAGAGTTAGGAGCGCCTGTCTTTCAAGGTAAGCCCAAGGACACTGATTAATTCCCATGCATTCACAAAGTCAGATGAATTGTTTCTTTCCCAATGAATGGTCGCCTACTCTAGTAGTGTTAATAAAAATGATTTGAGTACCTGACTTGAAATTACCGATCAAATGTGACTCTTAGCAATCACCTGAAGAAAAATTTATAAAAATAAAGCTTGTTTTTTGTCACTTTTCTGTATTTAAATATTTCATTTATACTTTAACATACTTTTATGCCTTTCAGAATATGGTGTAGCTCCATTAAGAGCATTGTGGAGAAATTGTAATAATGTAATATTTACAGTACATATTTATATTGTTTACTCAAATATCATGTAATAAATCATATATTATTGTATCAGCCTCCTATTATCCTCACATGACACCATTCGTGACACTGTAACTAAGGTGAGAATCAGGATATTAAAATTCATTTATCATGTAATCCTTGGGAATTTACTTCTTTCCTTATTTAATTATTGAACAATTCATTTAAAAAACATATTAAGAAGTTGCATTAAGAACTCCATTACACCAAACACAATTGGTTAATTTGCCACACAGTTTTAACTGTTTAATGGTTTTTATAATTACTGCTTTTTTTCCAAAGCAAAGAACAATTACATGAAAATGATGCATCCGCAATAAAAGAGATTTACTTCAAGCACTATGTCTTTGCTAACACCTAAAAGTCTGTATTCATCCTTCCCTTGTGTGTGCCAGCCTTTAATTTGGTTAATTTATGGCATAGCTGCTGAACAAAGCTATTACACTTTCTAGCAGCAGGCAGTCTGTTTCTACCATATACTGTAGGTGGATCAATCGCTACTCTTAAATTAGCTACTAAATAATAGCCTTTATATATATTTCAATAAGCAAAATAATCCCCACTGCTGTAATACTACTGTAATTGCCAAAGATATTGCTCTTAATCAATCTTCCCCTCTAGCTTCAGTAATGCTGGAAAGAAGAGTATGAAAAAAAAGTGTGGAAAGAAAGGGGAAAATACTATTTTGTCCCCGTGGAACCTAGTTAGGAGTCAAACTTAGGAGCTGGGAGGGTAGGACTTCGGTATTATCCCTTATCTGTGGTGTGACTCTAAATCCACAATACCTAGTAGGGGCTATGTTCAAATCCCAGCAGGGACAGAGCTTCAGTAGTCACATATGTGCTAGAATGTTTATTTCCACATTCTTCAAGGGACTGTGTGAACAGACAACAGTGTTTCCCCCTTCACTAAGGCTAAATGACCAGCAGTGGTGATTTGATGTTAAATGAAGGCATATTGCCTTTGAAACCAACATGGATCAAACCTCAATGCCCAGATCTATTAAAACAAAGCATATTAAGATTAAGATTAACATGAATATTCTTCATTTAAGATATATTAATAACATAGTAATAATAAAATAGTCAAAGCTTTGCTATGAGAGTCATAGCTTTTGCAATATTTCTTATGGGGAAAGTAAATATTACCTCTTATATTTTACCCTTGGTATCATTAATATAATTACTAGTGTAGTAATATATTTTTATTAATAAATAGTTACAATAATAGTAATGATAGTATTTTCATTTTACAATGCAATGTCATATGCAAGATTCCTGTTTATTAAACTGACCAATAAAAACGCTTTAATAAATGAAGCTAAGATCAAGGACTTTTTTCAGTGAAACTAATCATATTTAATTTTATTTAATCTGAAACTAAAACTGTCACGCCAGGGCTAGGAGCAGTAGTTGTCTGCGGTTTCCACTGGAAACCTCAGCATTCTCATGAGCGCACGCATCCATCCGAACCTGCTGTCTGCAATCCTCCAGTCAAGCCTCTAATTAAGCAGTGCATTTAAGTCCTGAAACTGGGCTGGATCAGTGCTCTGACATTGTGTTTCCTGAGGTAGTGCAGTCTCCCGCCTGCTTTTGAAATTCTGTCTATAAGTTATATGGTGCGTAACACCATGTAGCTTCGGCTTCTTGATCAACAGCAGCAACACTTGTCCAGCAGCGTGCTCTGCTCCAGCCTATCAGCCTTTTCCCACATTGTCGTGCTCGTAAACCCCTCCTCTTAAGGACGCTCCAGCCCTTCCTTGTTTTGAACTGATCTCCTGCACCTGCCTCTGGTTCCTGCCCCCCATCCTATAAAAGATGTCAGTCAGGATGGATCTCCCGATTGTGGACATTGGATCAATCTCAGATTTGCCTCGGACTCCCTTGGACTGTTTGCCTCGGACACACCTCCCTTGAACACCAGCGCACCGTGGACACGCCCCCTGTTTTCCTTCCAGCCCCTTTGCATGCCTTTTTCCTTGTGTTTTCCTCATTCCTCCCCGGATTGTGCTGTCTGCATAGGGTCCTGAAAGAACGCTTCGTGACACACAGGCTCCCCTATCAACCAATTTTCAGTAATTTTCTAGTCTACCTTTTTTCAGGCTCTCCCGGCCGGCCTCAATATGCCAGCCATCCTTGTACAGTTCTGAAAGTTTGTCACGAATGACACCATAAAAGATTTGGCACTAAACTCAGAATAACAATAATTTATTTTATTTTTCCATCTGTTTTAACAAGTAACATATTTTCTTGGCTTAATTCAGGGTTATTGAAATTCTATTGAGAAACACAGCTGCAGTGATATGAATGTAAGAAGCTTTATAGAATGTCAAAAGTGAAGGCATAAATTAGGATTAGCCACTGAAAAGAGCACACAGTTTTATATTATGTTAAGTGAAATTTTAAATTCTGTACTAACAGCATCTGGAAAGAGGTGAAGTACATTTTGTGCTTAAGGGAATTAAGTGGTAGGAAACCATGGATGATCAAAACAGACTTTTGAAAGTTATTAGTTGCATCTTGCTTTTTCTAACCTGCTTTAAACAAGGTAAGGGGAGGAACGAGAACCTAACCTGACAAGCAATGGGTGCAAGGCAGGGTACATATCAGATGGAACGCCAATCCTTCACAGGGCAGACACACACACAATTTTCCCAGAAGACAATTAACCTACCAGTATATCTTTGAACTATGGGAGGAAAACGGAGCACTCAGAGGAAATCCACGCAAACACAGAGAGAGCATAAAAACTCCAAGTTGATAACAAACAGTGAACGAGGCAGCAATGCTAACCACTTCGCCACAGTGCCGAAAGGATTAACAATTAACACCGAAATGTACTAAAAAGGCTTTCCATGGTGAATAATATGGATTCAGGTAGTAAATGCTTTCATTTGAGTTGAGAAGTTTTACATTAAAAATCTGATATAGTCCTTTACTATCTTTGCATGGTTAGTCTTTTATAAGTACTGTTATAATAAGTAGTATAAAGTCTGTTATGATCCCACTGTAGAAAATAGTTGCAAGAAAAAGTTTGTGAACCCTCTGGAATTACCTGGATTTCTGCACTAATTACTCATAAAAATGTGGTCTGATCTTCAACTAAGTCACAATAATAGACAAACACAATCTGCTTAAACTAATGACACACAAACAATTGTATTTCTTCTTGTCAGTACTAAACATCGTTTAGACATTCACAGTCTAGGTTGGAAAAAGTATGTGAACCTCTGGGCTAATGACCTCTCCAAAAGCTAATTGGAGTCAGGTGTTCCAATCAATGAGATGAGATTGGAGGTGTGGGTAGGAGGTTCCCTGCCCTATAAAAAAGGCACACAAAGGTTTTGAGCTAGGAGAACAGCAGACTGTTTAATTTCAAGTGATGAAGTGTGGTTTGAGGAAGGTATAGTGAAAGACAAGAGGTGTGTTTGGATAATTAGTGCGCTGTCGTTTCCAAGGATTGGATTGGACTCGTGTCTGATTAACTGAGGTCATGGGAATGTACTGGCGTTTAGGACAGTTAAGTGACTGATTATGATGGATCGTGACAGTAATTAATCATTATATTAGAGGCTAGACAGAGGGTACGAGTTATGAGTGATTGCATTTTAAGCATAGAGCTATGCTGTTTCAACAAGGGTTGATTTTTCTCTTATACATCTTACTAAATAAAATCCCATGAAACTTCCACAGTAATAGTGGTTCTTATGCACGTGATATTCAGGTTGTGTAAAGTGAGAAGAAGCATTTTCCCAGAAGAAAATGAACTTACCAGTTTGTATTTTTTTAGACTGTAGGCGAAAACCAAACTACATAGAGTAACATCACAAACTCTATGCATATAACACTCCAGGTCTGGGATTGAACCCAGGGCCCCAGTACTGTAAAGCACTAATTCCTACCCCTGTGCAACTATGCTGTCTTAACATGGTTATGTCATTTAGTTTAAGTAGGTAGCTACGTCGCCTTGTGTAGGCTGCAAAGGAACAAAAGGCTTCACAGCTGAAAGGTTGTTTATTTTCTTCTCTTTTGAGCATGAAATAAACCTGTTACATGTTCCTTTCCATGTCATCTTTTTTTATATGTATATAAAATGTATTTTTCTCTATTTTCTTTTTAAATACAGGAGCTGTACTTTTAAGGGAATGGTTCTGTTACTTGGGATTAGGTGCAGATGACATGTTATGTGGCTCCTAAAAATAACCAGAGATTTTTACAAGTAAGGAAACATGCAGTTTATTTTATGAAACCTATTATGATACTTTGCATGAGTGTAATGAAATGTACTGTTGAATATCTCAGAAATAATTAAAGTGGGGAAAAACACAAATTTAAAGAAAGGATATTTGATATTCTGGTCATCAAAAAGTCCCTTACAGTATTTAAGAAGTAATTAAAATGGTAAATAAGAGATAAATTGAGAGAAACCTCAAATAACCCGGATAAAATACCCCATAAAACAAATCCCAAAAAAAGGAATACAAGTTGATTGACAAAGATGGCTCTAATTTAGTTACTTGTGTAATAGGTTATCACTCCTTGGCGTAATAAAAGAAACTGGACTTCACAATTGCGTGGTGCTTGGGTTTGAAGTCTTGGATATATATGCCAATTTGTTTCCATGGTGACAGTAACATAGGCCTATAGCATATCAGAGAGAGGCTTCATAAGTGAGGGTCTGATGGGTGTTTTAAGAGGGTTTAATTTAGCCTTTGATACGAGTTTGACTCTCATGTGGTATTACTAGGTTAAAGTGACTGAGGTCCATCCAGCTTGAGTATACCAGTGTGTTCAATCAAGTATTTAAAAATAATAGTTGTACTGTAATATTCTCATTTTAGACCATTCTCCTAAGCAACCATGGTAATAACATAAAAGCCATTCAAATTTAATTGGCTAATTTGACCATGGTAATAGTCATTAGGAGCCACATTTTATTTTACCAGTCTGTTTTGGTATAATACTGATTGATACTGATAAAGCATTCCAGGTTTAAACTGAACCCAAAAACACAGGAGCTGAGGACAGTAGTGATGGTATACCATACTGTATATCAATATGTTAATATCTTTTATAAAACATTTTTACTTCAGGATTTTCTAAAAAAAGATGCAAGTCACATTTTTTAAGACAATTTGATTAGGTAGCTGCATCAGCATGAGTAGGTTGCAAAGGTACAAGTAAAGGTTTATTTCATGCTGAAAAGAGAAGGCAGTTCCACAGCTGAAATGTATCTTTTCATCATGGAATAAACCTTTACTTGTTAATGTTTTTGAAAAGCATTTCATTTTGTTAGTTAGTTTCACACCACATTTTCAACAGAAAACAGCACACTTGGTACTGAAATATATATAACGCAGCGTGTTGTAGTTCAAATGAAGAACCCTACGTGGAGTTGGGGAGCCAAGTCAGGAGAGATTTCTGGTGATTCCAAAACGTTCGGCAGAGATATAGTCAAGGGCAAGTTTGGGGTTTGATACCAAAGATTATCCAGGAGGAGAAAGGCAGACAAATCCAAAGTGCAAGACAAGGTCAAAGGTGAGTTCCAGGTTCAAATATCCAAACGCCAGATCCAAGGGTTTATCAAAGCAAGAAGAAATTCCAAAGACACTAACTATACCAAGCAATGTTCAGCGAATCAGAGAAGGCTAAAGTAGGTTAGGAAATGGAGGGCGTGTTAGCAGGTGAGGCACTCTGATTGGATGAAGGGTTAGATCAGCAGCGTTTGCGGGGATTGCCACCAGCTGGTGCTTGACTGGGGCAAGACCGTTTGTGTGGAGGATTGCTACTAGCAGCGGATGTGACAGTTATGCTGCATTTATTCTTTGTTTACATTGCTCTGGTTAATTCTATTTTTTCTGCAGTACTTCCCTCAGGTGTTATTTATGCATACTCTTTATAAAAACAGAGGTGTCCAACTCCAAATATATTTTTTATGATAGATCATACATTTCTAAAGATTAGGTGCTTGCTGTGGTCCTTGAGGGCTGAAAGGTGATTCAGATTCAAATCACCTACTTAATTGATCACACTGAGGTTGTTCCAAGTCTCCAGAAACTGGTAATTCAATGATGACCTTTAAAACTTCATCAGAGATGGAGACACCTGCCCTATGGTAGAAATCCCATTAAGCCAGAGCACTTTCGTGATATTTTACCTCAGACATTGTTTTGTGTATTTAATTAAAAAAAGAAAATGGTCAGAGCAAAACTCACCCTTAGCTCCAGATTTTGCTTACATTGGTTAGCTTAATTTTTGTATTTGGTATTGCACCCTTCACAATGTATGACACGGAAAGCTTTCAGAAAACAATAATTAATAGTCAGCAGAAGCAGTAGGTATGAAAGACAGAAAAAAGCCACCTAATGGTAAAAAGCCTCCCCTCCCTCCAGGTAGTAAGACCTGAGAGTCAGCGGGATCATTTAATATAACTGAATTTCACAGCTGTACAGGTCACAGGTTCTACCTTTTCAGATGGTATTTTTTACCTTTTCACACAGCATCCCATGTAAGGTATCTAAGGTCTGACCTTCCTGAATAGTTGACTTTGTCTATCATCCTGAGCCTGGTTTCTCTCATCATCTGGAGTGGTTGCTGGGCCTCAGCTGAAGGTGTCCAGGTAGGGCCTGAGGTATAGGGGAGGACAGGGCAGGCGTTGGTGCAGGTAAGGGAAGGTATACTGTCTGAATGTGAAAGAGAAAACATTAAGTCTGTAAAACCTATAATCCATCCATACATTTTCAAGCGTCTTTATCCAATACAGGATTGGCAAGCAACAGGAGCATAGCAGGGTACACCCTGGATGGGATGCCAGTCTATCGCAGGGCACACACAAACACAAACAGACACACACACACTTACACTCACACCAGAAGCCAATTAACCTACCAGTATGTCTGTGGACTGGGAGGAAACCGGAGCACCTGCAGGAAACCTACATGAACACTGGGTTTTTGTATGGATAAAACATTTAGGGTCAATAAAACATCATTTTAAAGATTCTCTAAAAGAGTTCATCCTTAAAATAAAGATGCCCATATCTGGAAACTATGGTCTACATTGTTTAATGTAGAGTTTTCTTTTAAAAAAAGGGGGGAAAGAAAGAGTACCAAATTACACTGGACAGCATAAGAGAGAGGATTATTCAAAGCTAGAACTGGCAGGAGAGAGACAAAATACACTGCAAAGGAGCAAAAAATTAAACAAGTTTATTTCAGCTCTACAATGGTAGAAGAACTGTAAAAGCAGAAGTCAATAGTTTGCAAGATAATAAGGAATTAATAATAGATGATAAGGAAATGGTAAACATGCTAAATGAATATTTCATACAGATTTTTACAACAGAAGACATCAATAACATACCCCATTTCATGAATGTAGCACCATCAGTGTAAGGTAATTTTAGTGTAAATGACATTGATGTCTACAGGGGAGCAAAACTAATAAATCTTTGGGCCTGATGGTATTCACACAGTTGTGCTTAAGGAAATGAGGTATGTTATTCATAAACCAGTTGCTAGGATATTTCAGATCTCATTAAGTATGGGGGCTTCACCTGCATAGTAAAGAATTGCAAATATAACACAAATAAGGGAGACAAAACTGACACAGGAAACTATAGAATGATTGGTCTTTTACTGTTACTGTTTACTTTTTCATTTACTGTTACTGGTAAAGTTGCAGAAACAATCATTAAAGTTAAACCAGAATCCTCCTGACAAAACAATGCCATTTTAGGAGAAAACCAACATAGTTTTGGAAAGGAAAGGTCTTATTTAACTAACACATGAATTTACTACCAAAGATTTCCAGAAAGCCTTTCATAAGGATCCTCAAAGAAGGTTATTTGTCAAATTAAAACCCACAAGACCCCAAGGTAATGTTTGCTCATGGACCAAAAACTGGTTGATGAACAGGAAACAGCATATCATTTAAGAGATATTGAAATAAAGTGTAGCATGTATTATTTATGGGTTAATAAGATTCTCAGTGCAGTTTGCCATCAGAATAAACCTTAATCACTTGGAAAACACAAACCAATGAGATTAACAAATTAATTATCATACTTTTCTGCTGTGTTAGCAAAAAAATAAATAACCACTACTCTTTGCAGCTTCTCACTTAATTTTCCTAAATTCAGACTTTCTGCTATCTAGTGGTTTCCTACTGTTAGTCATTTCCATGAAAAATGTGACTCACCCTGACCCTCATCAAAATCACACACAATAACATCCTGTAAAATGATCATGCTTATCTTCATTAAAATCAGCAGGTGGTCTCTAACGTGGTGATTCCAGGGATTTAATAATCCCACCAGTGTTTCAATAATATACAAGAAATAGAGACCATTTCACTATGGAATATGTTGTTTTCAAAAGGTAAATGGCAAAAGGAAATGTTTTTACAATAACCTTTTTTAATTCTTTACATAACAGTCTTGGGATACAAAGTTAATTAATTTTATTATCATGTTAAAAGGAAAAAAATTCCACTCCATTTGTGAATTGTTTCCATCTGCTGTATTATAGGATGAAATGTTCAGCATTTTTCCTGAGAAAAATAATAGGTGACCTTTTTAAAAGGTCATTACATAAGAGTTATTGCTAAATAAAAAATATAAAACATTCCGCTATGTCATTTAAAGGAGAAACGTGTTTGACCTTATCTTGAGTGAAGAAGATGTTTTTTTTTTGGGATTGATTAACCACAGATTCTAAAATTTGGGGATTCTAAGGTGGTATTTAAGAAACAAAATCTCAATTTAATTCAGAAATTCTATGACCTTCAGCCTCTTTTGGTTTGTTCTTAAAAAAGGTCAAATCAGAAATAAACTTGTAAATGATCTGATTCTGTGAATCTGAATTTGAAGTGCAAAAACATAACTGATTCTAGAGCTAAAATATTTTGAAGAATAATTTAGAATGTGCATTGTAAGTAATGTAACAGTAGTAGAGAAGGATTAGCAGAAATAAATCCTGAAGGTAATGTTACCTGCAGGAAACAAAAGCATAAAATATAAATATGAAATTGGAAACACTAAGTTAGAAGAGGCTTAGGTGCCAGACATGTCATTTACATATGCTACACAATGTGGGAAGGCAATTAAAAAGGTAAACAAGATTTTAGGATTTATCGTTAAAAGCCTAGTGTTTAAATCAAGGCATCTTATGTTAAGATTGTACAATGTAGCAGTAAGGTCCTCATTTGAATACTGTTTACAATTTTGTTCACCATATTATAAAAGAAATCTAGATGCTCTAGAATCAGGCCAAGAAAAGCAAACAAACACATTCCAGGGCTAATGGGAATTCCACTACTAGCAGACTGATGGAACTTAACCATTTTAGTCTTGAACAAAGACATTACAAGTGGATCTCCTCAAGGGCATAGACCAAGCTCACCCAGCAGATTTCTTCAGAATAAACAGTGAAATACAAAATAGAGGACACAAGTGAAAATTAGGTGGAAGTGAATTTTAAAATACAGACAAGAGAACCTAATGATATCTGGTGAATGGAACAAACTATGTACAGTAGTCATATTGTTGAAGGTGATACCCTGGCCTCTTTCACTATTGACTATCAAATGAGCTAGATGGGTGCAATGGCAACCTCTCTTTTATCGCTTTTCTTAAATTCTTATGTACTCAAACATGCATTCAGTAGGCAAATATTAGAATGTAGAATTTTCATTTACAAGTTTAGAAAATTAGTGTTTTAAGGTTCATTATTAGTTCAGCTGTATCTTATATATTGATTTCATTCAGAAATTGTATAGCAGACGTTATAAGCTAAAAAGATAAAAAGATAAAAACTTTATATAAAGAACGCTAGGAACGTCTGCCTTTATGAAAAGATGCAAAATAACCTGCACAAAAATAATTTCAGTTACTGTATATTGTTGCATTCATTATCACATCACTGCTTTATCTTATTAATTTAGCACTTTGTTATCCCTAGCAGTATAGAAAGTGTATTACAGTATATTGACTAGTCCATTTCTAACGTTTCTAGTCAACGTTTCTTCAGTTAAAATGATCTTTTGTTAAAAAGTAAAATAATTAATGGTGTAGAAAATTACTGATAATAATGCATACTATTATTCCTTAGTGGTCATGCTTCATGTCGTTCATAATTTAAACAGATAAAATTACCCTATATTATCCTTAAGGCAGAAATACTTCATCACACTGGAGTGTTCAGACATTTAATGTGACAGTATTCAATGGCGCTCAGAAATTGATTTATCACACTCATACATAAAATATTTCCTAGATTTTTTTTGATAATTGAATAAGCACAGGTAATTACAGTTTGACAGAAATTGAAATACTGAGGTGCACCAATAGGTATATACAACAAAGTATTTGAAATTATCACTGGAATTTGGTTAGGAGTTCCTTTGAGAACATTCCCTAGCAATTCAATGGTAAAACTATGGTTCCTGTTTGTGTTCTTGCCTGGGAGACCACTGCTAAAACATGAATCAACTGTAACTGAACCAGTTCCTGGTTCAGATATGCAGAAACATCTTTGTTTCTATCCATGAATCATTGTGTATGGAGATGCCAGGTCAACAGTAGCGAAGAGATCAATTCAGTTCAAGCATGACTGTTTTTTCTTGAAAATGTTCAGACACCTGGCTCACATCATCACTATAGAGTAATTGCCCACATCAAGATGAGTTGACTGCACAGGCTTGTGTTTTCTATAAAAGTGTTCCAATGCCTGTTAATATCTGAATACTTCTAAGGTCTCTGTAAGTGCCTTGAAGCCATAATATTCAAAGTTCTTTTCATTATAATCCTAAGAGACCTGCTTAAGCACTCACGTGATATCATCATATGCAAAATCAGTGAGTTAGTTACACAACTTATTTGGAAACTCGTATAACCAGAACACAGTAAAACAAATGCCGCAGCCCTGCTGCAAAGACTTGATATAGTGTCGCCCCCACGAATCCCACTGTCTAGTGCCCAGCCTTCCTGAGTCCAGATTCAATTAGCCTAGTAGGTTCACAAGCTGACTGACAGGCACAGTTCTACAGAGCTGCTCTGATATCTAAAGTTTTCCACTGTGTGTTGTGCTCTTGTGTATGTAAACCTCTACAGGCTTAACTGTAGGTAATATCAGCTGCAGCAATAGCTTGTTCTTTTCTTGCCCCAAAAGCATTCTACTTTGAGAGGCTAAAAGGTCTGTGTGTTCTTCATGTGCACAATAAAAACGCAATTTCACCACTCAGGACCATTCTCCATGAGCTGTTCCTCAGCCTCCCCAGGCTATAATTTTGTTGAGTGCCTTACCCAGGAAATGTAATAAACACGAAATCTTCCTTCTTCCTTTTATACTATAGGTAGATTGATGGTCATATGTATACAATTTTCCTGTTGGAAAGAATATGTTTGGAATTGTCTGAAAATGGTATTAAATTCATATTCTAACTTCTGTTCTTGACCAACTGCTCATTTTGTTTTTTAGACCCGTGGACAAAAATCTGTTTTCTTGATCTAAAAACTTTTCAAATGCTCGAAAAAAATAAATGATCTTACCTTCCCAAATTACTCTCTGACATGTTTTATTGATACTGTATGTGTTCATAATAAAACAAGTCATCACAATGATGAATTAGAGGCAGTAAAATATTGGGATTAATCATTCAGTAAGTTATTAAAGCATTGGGAGAGGTATCATAATAGTATTCCCATCAAACATTAAATTTTAATACAGTATAATGTTAATAGGATAAATCTTTCTTACAATGCCTGATTTCCTTGCATGGCTTTAGCTGTTTCTGTTCTGTCTGTTTCAGTCTAACTTACTGTATATGCCTTTGTTTTTGTTACTGTATAATGGAGTAGTGATTAGGGTGCAAGACCTAAAAGTGTACATTTTGGGGATCAAACCACACTGGGGGTGATGGTGTTATACCTTTGTGTAGGTTATTGTTCCCAAAGTGCATTAGTAAAATGGGCACCTGTATAAAATTGGATAACAATGCCAGCTAAACAAATTAATATATGCATGTCCTACAGTTAAATCTGTGGGCCTGTAGAACTTTGATATTTATTATCAAAAGGTAAGAATACATTTTACAACATTTTAAATGGATGTTGCTTCAAATTATTTGTAGAAATTAAATTAATTAAAGCTCTTTTGTTATTACTTTGTTATTTTTTGAGAAACCCACTATGCATTACACATGCTGTGTCATTCTAAAATAACAAATACAAATAACTGTCCTGAGACTGACTTTTATCTACTGCTATATATTATAATTGCATTAATTAAATTATGTATTTTTTAAAAATAAATACTTAATTTTAGTATTTCAAATAGAAACCATAATCAGTTTTGACTACAGGCTGGAGACAGGTGACAATAGTATGCAAGTATGATAAACACTATGATGTTCAATCTGGTGGTCATAAATCTTTTGAGAGAACATAAAAGCAAATAAAAACTTAAGAAGCATTGTTTCCTCAGGATACTCTGGACCTATTGGAGCCCTGTCCAAAAAGAACAAAGAAAAAAAGATGAAACAAAATGCATTCACTACTTGTTTGAAAGATTAAAGATGACAGGAAAATTCTAACCTTTAACACTGTAATAGGTATGGGTGTAATGAGTGGTGCTGATCACAAGTTACCATTCCTCCTTCTCCTCCTTTTAACTGTATCTGTATTCATCAATCCCCATATTTTTCTTGTTTGATGATCCTGTATATAAGGACTTGGTGGCACAGTGGTGTAGTGGTTTATGCTTCCATGTCAAATCTCACACATCCTGGGTTTGTTTCTGAACTAGCTTACCTTCTATATACAGTTTGTGGTTATCCTTGTGTTCAAGGGGGTTTCTCTAAATGCTCTGTTCTTTTTTTCCCACCTTCCAAAGACATAGTGGCTAGCTTAATTAGTCTCTAAATCAATTTCTTACTGAAAGAAATTGGCTGAGTTGACTTTTAAAGTGCCTTTGAGGATTTTGAATACTTATATCAAGTCAATCGTCTCTACTGAAAACAACGGAAAAAAAGATTCAGTTCCTTCAGCTTGTACGACATTTCCTTAAGCCTAGGAATGTATCGTGTTGCTCTTCTCTTGACTGATTCAAGGTTAGCAATATATTTTCAATAATGTGGTGAACAGAAATTCAAACTGTATTCTAAATTAGGCCTTACTAACATTTATATCATTTCAGCATCACACCTGTTTAATTTCTGTGCATTTAACCATGTATCCAGCCTTTTTAATTGCTTCCCCACATTCTGTAGAGGATGTTAAAGATGTGTCAATGTAAGTGTTTTTTCCATGAGTAGCCTCTTCTATCTCAGCTTTTTCCATGTTGAACACAACCTGCATGCAAACTACTGCACTTGTCTGTATTAAATGTCATCTGCCAGGTGTTTGTCCAGTGTTGAATGTGATCAAAATCTTATGGGATTTGCTTATTCTTCAGTATTTGTAAATCCTCCTAAATTTACCATTATCTTTAAATTTAACTAGTATCAAACTTAACTATACCAGAATGTTGATCATTGATATAAATTAAGAAGAGCAATGGTCCTAGTATAGATCCCTGCAGTACTCCACTTATTACATCCCGCCAGTTTGAGTATTCCCTTATCTCTACTCTCTGTTTTATATTTAATAACTAATTTTCAATCTAAACACTTATGTCTCCCTGAATGCCTACCACCTATAATTTGAGAATTAATCTTGTATGATTAACTTTATGAAACTCCTTCTGTAAAACTAAATCCACCACATCAAATGCTCTGTGTCTGTCTGTTCATTACTCTTGTTGCTTGTTCAAAGACCTCTAACACGTTTGTTAGATCAAAATCTACTCTGTTTCTATGGATACAATTACTTGGTTCAGTTTTCTCACCCTTATATGTTACCTTCCATGGTAACTGATTGATTTATTGCTAAAACGAACAGGACTCCAACTGGAGTGTTGCTCCAACATACCAACAGTACAAGGGCATTGATCTCTTTATAAGTGGGAAGTATTTTTTCCTGTGTTTTTCTTTCTTGCTTTTGAGAAGCCTTCACATTCAACATGTTAAATGTCCTCATTTCCGACAGTATACCCAAGCAACTCTCTTACACCTATGAGGCGATTACTGCTTCTAAAACAAAGTCACTAAAGTACATTTTGCTTAGTCATCAATGATAAATTCATCAACATGACATGAATATATGTTCCAACCAAAATGCATATTCTGTACTTTAATTAGAAAGAAATATACATGCATAGAGTTACCAGTCAATTTTGCTGCACAGTGTACAAACATTACTCACACTGGCGGGAAGCATTTTGAACTGGTTGCAATTCGTTTTATCTCAGGAGCTTTAATGTAACAATATATATCAGTCCAAAAGCAATTAAAAGAGAAGTTTTTAATGAATGTATTGAAAAGAATTATTGGTGACAGCTAAAGTGCATACCAATTTAATTCTGATGGGAACTATCAAATGGATAACTGAAGCATAACCTGCTGTGCTTCAGATAGCAGCTGAACACACATTCATTTTCTCCCTTACTGCAGCACTGTGAACATACCGCAGTGAATGTAAAGGAAAATAGCAAGTTTCCATCAAAACATGTTAACAAATCTTGGATCATTTTTATATTTTTTAAAATATTTTTTAAATTGACACAGCAAAACTGCAGGGAAAAGACATGCATATATATAAAACACATGCTGGTACAAAAAAATGGAAAGAAGCAGGCTGATTAAACAAGAATAGAGGATGAGAAAAGGCATCAGACCATGCTACCACAGTTTTTGCACTAGTAAGACATTATCTAGTCATACTTCCATAAGCAATTTCTGCAAATGAATGCGGCCAATCGTAATTTAAGGGTATTTCTTTTTCCCCACAGACTCGTGAAATATTTTTTTTACTTCTGTAGTTAAACCTGGGAACAAAATATGTCATGTCTGAAGACTGATTGTAATTTTTGAACGGACATTGAGAAGTAGCTGCTGAGGCCTCAGTGGAACCATGCCATAGTGGAGATGAGGCACACAGCAAGAACATTTTCTGATGAATTGTGGCTACTGTAGGACGCAAGGGGCTCGTCTGTGTTCCAATGATACTAGTTCCAATGGGGCTTCCATCTAGGGCTTGCACATTGGAAGGTAGGGGGCATGGTTCTAAAGTTACGCCTAAATGATTTTCCAGAGCAATGTTGATAAAATTCCTTGCCGCCCCAGAATCTACAAAGGCATTCACATAATCAAGATATGAGTTCCAAGATAGTGAGGCTGGCAAAGTAAATCATGATGGTGAGCAATGAGAAAAGGTTACCCCAAACAGCAAGAACTCCTCAAATCTTACTGAGCTGAAGTGTTCCACTGTAACTACCATCCCCTGCAACTGTTACAATTGAGGTGCCCTTTCTTTCTACAGTAAATGCTGAGTAAATGCTGGGTGGAGCGGTGGCTCTAAGGCCAAGGATCTGCCCCTGTGGCTGGAAGGTTGCTGGTTCAAATCCCATGGCTGGCAGAGGAATCCTACTCTGTTGGGCCCCTGAGCAAGGCCCTTTACCCCAACTAATCCAGGGGTGCTGTACAATGGCTGACCCTGCGCTCTGATCCCAAGCTTCTCTTCCTGTCTGTGTGTCTCATGGAGAGCAAGCTGGGGTATGTGAAAAGATGAATTCCTAATCCAAGAAATTGTACATGGCTAATAAAGTGATCTTATCTCTCTTATCTTAAATGCAGAGCCCCAGGTTTAGGCAACAAGTCTTCTCAGCTGGAGTGAGTCTGGCCCTTCCAATCCGCATGAGCTCGATTTCCAGCACGAGAGGAGATGTCGTGTCAGCAGGGGGCGACTTCAGTTGGTCGAGATGATATTGGAGACGGAGAAGCCTTGGCTAGCCGCAGTTCGCGAACATCCCTCAGCCCAGGCGGCGACGATATCACCGTGCCCAAACTAGCTCCACTACACCCTCCCCTGCTGACTTCGCCTCGGCGAAGGACACTCCCATCCAAGTCATGGCACCAATGTGACCGTCGTGGTTCTGCGTGGGCTAATGCCTTCGCCACCCTGGCCTGCCGGTTCATCCCACAACACCTGGGCACGAACCTGGGTCTCCGATGTAACGCAACAGGGAACCAGCTGCATGAGCTAAAGGAGACCTCCCTCAGCCCAGGCAACTGAGTCTCTTACATACATACTGTCCCCGCCTATATAATTTGCTATACCTGTTATTGTCCAGTGAGGAAAGAACAGCTAATAAGCAAATTAAGGATAATTTTAATATGCATGTAAAGCAGAAATACCACCATCATGTTCACAACAGACAGGACCAAACCTGTGCATGAACAGATTGGCAAATCCCCTTGATTTGAAGGAGGAAAGATATGCAGAGTGCATGTGAAGAAGGTCCTGAATTTAATACAACAAATGAGAACAAAGCAAACAGGTGCCGTGTTACCACTCTGTTTTCCCACAATGAAAGGTGTGTGATCGCTATTTTTTATTTTATTTCTTGCTAGGCATGCAAGTGTAGTGACCTGATTTTTTATTTATAATTCTAGCCACCCTTTGTGGCACAATTTTTTCATAGCCCCGCCACCATTTCATAACAATAGTTAACATCAGCAGACCTTTGGTGTTGATGAGATGGGAGATGAGTCTTCTAAAGTGAAGTGATTTGAACATTTGTATAGCGTAAAAAATCTAAATATTTGATGCTGTTGAATGAATTCCATGTACTATGGTAGTCATCATTTAAAGAGTTTTATAACAAAGCGGTGAAGTACTACTCATACTATGAGCTACACATATGCAAAAGCTGTAAGCAACAAGCAGAAGAGAAAGAATAAGGGATAGTCTGCAATGTAGTATGAACTCATAACACATAATCAGAAGCAAAAACATTATAAACTAAACATGCAATCTAAGAATCAGTATTGAAAACAAGTAAATATTTTTGAAAATGTTTCATCTTGAATACCAAACTGAATGTACATGGTAGAACGTGCTTTTAATATTTTCAGTATAATTTAATATAGTATAAAGATATATAGCATATTTTAATATACTATAGAATATTCAGTATAATATTTTTAGTATTTTCAGTATTTTTATTTCTCACTTGGGTTGTTTATCTGAAGCTTGAAATCATATCACCGGTAGATATCCTATCTATATACACAGTCTATTCACTTGATTTGGAGATTGCAATGAAAACAATAGAAACACATGGCCTAAACCTCTTAAAGATAAAATAAATTAATAAAAACCTGTACATTAAACAAAACAACACACTCTCACACGGTAAACTGATGTTTTATTACACAATTGTAATAGAATTTACACAAATGCAATACATGGCAAAAGTATTTCATTAAATGTCAGAAAACATTTACAAATAATGACCTTCATTCTTTTGTTATTACATAATGCTCACTTCTCTGTCGTGTGAAATTAAAGTGTGCATGAGCTCTGAGGATGTATGGCTATGATTTCAGGTGGATAGTGCAATTGGCTTCCTTTCCTAACTCTAAATCTAGACTAATCTTGACTTAATCTTGCCCTTGAAAATAGTCATCATCTACTTTAAAGCAAGACAGTCAGGTTTTTTTTTTCTCAGTAGTTTGGCATTTACAATCTAGAGAAATGCTTAACATGAACTGAGTTAAGATCACCAAACAGATTTTAATTTACATCTTACATTATGTTCAGATAAAAAAGAATTGCAGAAATTAAGATGGTGCAAATGTGGCCACTGGGTATTTAGCTCCCTGTTAAGAAAACCGGCCAAGGTGTTTAGCAAAAATATATTTTAACGGTATTCAAACTAAGTACTCTATGATGTTGTTGATTTAGCTGTATTTCTATACTGATGTTAAATCATATATTTTTGTTTGAAATTTTGAAAACGATCTGTATGCTAAACAGATCTATAACTCATGTGCTGAAGTAATTAAAAAGAGACATAAAAAGCTGTTACAGAAATGTATCTTGTAGAACAGTAGAACAGGATTATATTGCCACCTTGTGGAATCTTAAAAATAAGCTTTTGAATGCTGGATAATTCTCAGCTGGAGAATCTCTAAAAGTCCAGATTTAAAAGCTTGTAAGATATATAGAGATAGTAGATATTGTGTTCAGAATTAAACCCATTTACCTTTTTTGTGTTTGTTTGAGCCAATGTAATACAACTAAAAGTTGCTAAAAATCTTATATGGCTAGTGCTGCATTAATGTAGACAGAATTAAGAAAGTAAAAATGAATGCATGCTAAGATTTGTTTTAAACAAAACATTTAACCTATGTTTTTAAGGCATCAGTCCCTCCATACAATTTTATTTTATTAAGATATTCCTTCAATAATTTCTTGATATTATATTGATAGCAATACTAACAGCAGAACAAGGCTCTTTGGATGTTTCTTTCCAAAAAAACACCTACCTTGTATCTGAAACCAATTAATTAAATAGAGGGCCATATTATTTTTGCATACTAAAACTAGTACAGTTAAGATATAATCCATACCAGTGTTGAAGTTCATACCAAAATAACATAAAACCAGCAAATGTGATGCTGGCTCAATAATACAGACAACCTAAGGCTTACTGTTTTCAGCATTTTTTGCTGTTTTTCTTTGAACAGTTAAATTATTAGGTTTTTGATTTTTAGCTTTAAAAGAATATGCTCACTCAGAGTACCATTAAACGTACAAATGAATTGCATTTCCTTTCATCAATGCCTCCACCATTATTTTTGTTCATTTCTTTGAAGTTTTACCCACTACCCATATACTCGCTTGCAAATAAAAAAATAATTTACTTCAAAATCAATCTTGGCAACGTTATTAGCCAAGAGAAAAAGCCACCTATTTGGCAAGAACTCAAAAACATGCTTTAAAATATGAGCAGCCGGCATTTATTATTACACAAAACCTTATTTTCTATATGGAAGAAACATGGAATGAGTAAATAAGGTAGTGCCATATACTGTACAGCATCTGCATATTCTGGAGCCTAATCCTCACCTTGGTTATTTTTCGACACTTGACCATGTTTAAATAATTTCTATCATCATTATATTTCTTTCCTTTCGTGTCAAGCCTGACAAATAACCAGTGTACGTCAGAAAATCAATCAAAACCTTGACTGTCTAACAAGTAAAATGGAAATACTCCTAGAAGATGTCACATACTGATGTCATGGATGAGACCTTGCCATGCTTTGATAGAAGAAACACAGGTAAGGGCCTACTTTAAAACGAGGCAATCCAGAGGGATTTCAATCTTGTGTTATTATTTCATATTACTGTGCTCTTTTATTTGTTTACAAATTAGAAAGGAGGAATTGATTCTGATTATGTAAACAGTGCACAAGAAATGATAAGATTAAAGAACAAAACCAAAGTGAAATAAAACATCCAACACAAATTTTAACAGGTGAAGTCTGCCAGTGATATTGGCTTTTCATTAGGTGTTCATTATAGAGGAAATTGAGGAGCTCAGGCCACTTGAACAAAAAACTGATACTGCCAGGCCTTGGGTTTAATCTCTGTCTGGTCCTATAACAAACGGGACTGGGCATCCCAGCGATAAAAAAGTAGCTCAATTTCTTTATCACTTGGACTGTGTGCTTGTGGAACGTCTCATGCATATTCATGAGTGAACATTAGCTTAAATTCTTGAAATTCATGACAGAGCAATAGAGAATGTTGATTACACCTACATTTAAATAAATCATGTAGCCATGTAAAAGAATTGATTTATGACAGCATGGTCAAAGTAGAGTTATGGTTTGTGATGGAGCTGCAGGCAACAAACTGAAAAAGAAAAATGAATGAATTGAGTGGCATACATTATGGATGTGTTTCCCTTGAAGAGAAGTACACGTGTATCTTTTGATCTGTGTTACCCTTATTTTAATCTTTATGAGATAATTCATACAGGGGTGTTACTGAATTCCACTGTGGGCTCCAACAATCGTTCTAGTTGACCTAAGTTAAACTTTAATTCAAACGGTGAAGTGGGTTCTGCAGTTTAGTGGTGGATTAAATGGATCCTCTCCTACAGGTAAAATGCTTTGGGATCCTTCGGCTTGAAAACAAAAGTAGGAATGAAAATCAGAGAACATGCTGAAGGACAAAAGAATGTTTTGAGTATAGAGTGTTAAAAGTATTTTTCCTTGAACAGTTACATCATGATTATGATTATTTCTCAAAATGTTGCACATGTATTGTAACATTGGATTTTGTGTTTGTTAATGAGATAGCATTCATAAGGTCCCTAAAGTTTAAGTGTATAGCTTGGCTATGCGTAATAGAGATGGACCTGCATCAGACCATTAATGTTTCCATTTCAGTAGATTGAGTGAATAAAAAAAAAACATTTCCTATCAACACTGTAATATCTGCCTCTGTTGAGGCTGTTCATAAGGTCCAACAGTGCAGACTACACAGGTAAGTTTTACAGATGTAGAGGAACAAAGTGACAGATTGTGCAGTCTGCTTGTTTGTTGATAACTTGTTCTTCTACGGTGCAACAATCAAGAGAGTCAGGAACAGAAGCAATGCTGAGGAGAGACATAAATCTGAGGTGGAAGGGATCCAATAATGGGGGACAACTCACAGAAAATCACAAGAGGGACCCCAGCCCCCTAAATATCTTTTTAATGTCAAGTGAAATCTTGCTCCCTCCATGTTTCTGTCAAGCAGAGCTTAGCTGCTACACACAGAGGAAGCTAGCACGACTAATATTCAGGACAAGGCATTAAAAATCAGCTAAAATGGAAGATCAAAAGACTGTTTTGAGTACTGAGTGTTAAAGAGTATTTTTGCTTAAGTACTCACATAATGATTATTACCCTGATTCATCTGGATTTTTCGTTCAGGCAGCGTGTTGCACATATACGACTGGATTTTGTGATTCTTAATGGGTTAGCCTTTATAAAGTTCCTGAGGTGTAAGTGTATAGAGTGTAAGAGTAAGAGTTTGGCCATACATAAAAGACATGGACTTCTATCAGACCATAAATGTTTCCAAAATGTTTCCATTTTTCTGTGGTAAATCATTGTCCTTTTTTAAAGATACAACCCATCACTTCAGCAGAAACTGCATGTGTATAAATTGCATAAATCCATCCATCCATTTTCTAAAGCCACTTCATCCCATTCGTTGTCACGGGGGAACCAGAGCTTATGTCATGAAGCAACCGATGCAAGGCGGGGTACAGTTTGGACGAGCCGCCAGTCCATTGCAGTGCAGTGCATACACTCTCACTCCAGTGTCAATTTTCCCAGAAGTCAATTAATCTACCGAAGACATACTGTACATGGGGAAAAATACAAACTCCATTCAGATAATACCCCAGGCCCAAAATTGCATCTAGGGCCGTACAGCTGAGAGCTGATCATGCCAACCTCTTATATACTGTGCATTATATACTATACTTACATTTAAGTCAGAAGGGTATCTGAATTTTAAATGCATCATCTGAGTATAAATGTATTTGCTCCCATGAAAAGGACATTTTGACAACAGTCTTTGTTTTTTTTTGTTGTTTTTTTTTCTAAAAGAAATGTGAAAGAACTGAATACTGCAAGCACATCCAAAGCAGAAACACTCTGAGGAATGTGCAACATAACCATAAAATAGATTTATTACTGGAGTTGTTTCATGTGCATCTTTAGATGCTGTAATTGGAAGCACAAGAGATCAAAAGCCAATCTAACCAATGAGTCAAGATAAATGATCATAGTTTCTAAATCCATTTTAGGTGTACTGTAAGCTCATAGATAGAGAGCTATGACCTGAAACTAAATCGGTCTAGAAGCTTAAATATACACAGTTTTGATCCAAAGTCATCCTTAAGATTGATTGATAGTTGGAATCTCTTCTAAGATGAGAAAATGTGGTGATAGAAAATATGATGATCCCACATGAATTTTAAATACTTAATGAATTTCAAAATGTTATATTAAATTGTCTATTCGTAAGGTCTTCAGATAATTTCTTCACATTTGGTCCAACACTAGGCTGTGTACTAGGCTGTACAGAGACTTCCTTATCATGATTATTACAACCTGCATGTCCACCTTATCATAAAGAATTGTTGCAAAATATTAAGTCACAACTTATATTCATATTATTCTTTTTTAGTGAAAATAATAAACCTACAGTTAAGTACATGTGTAACGCATGATCTGTCATTAATGTTTTGTTATAATAACAAAATGACATCAGTGGTCATTAAAATATAGAGGGGCAACTTTCAATCCATCTTATTATTATCATAGAGACACTTACTCCTCATAAGGAAACATAGGGTGCAAGACAGGACTTCACCTGTGAAATACCAGTCCATCTCAGGGCCCACTCACAAATACAAGCACACAAAGACAGCATGTCTATGTGTGAGTCTGTAGTGTGATTGTTCTTTAAGGAAGCATTAACATTTCATCAACAGCACAAGAATTCTACACAGGTCTGATTGGCACTTCAGACCCTACATTTTAATTTCATTTGCATTAGAGAAAGGAGTGAGCTTAAATGAAAGAAACTGGGTACAGTGGAAATGGGTACAAGGTATGGGCCTATTTTTGGTTTGGTTCGATCAACACATCTCAAGTAAAAGTAAAACACACACTGAAACTCCACCAGGGTCTCAATTTCCATGATCACAGTGAAAGCCTCATCTGGCTTTGCAATGTAGTTACTGTATGGTGAGAATCACATCTATAGCAGGTCATGTACCACTCAGATCATCTTCATTGAAAATCTTATAAAACATTAGACTTGACATAATACACAGCAGTGTACTGTATGACAACTGCAGATGCAGTACAGTTTCTGAGGGCAATATTACAGCAATACCAGTCTTGATGTGTGCAATGAGAATTGTTTGACTATCTGCTTACTGGGCCTTATTACGGACCTAATGAAATCACTGTTTATTTTTTAAGTAATGGTTGTATTGAGCAATTGTTTTGCAAAACACAATATTATATAATATAATTTGCTGTATGAGTATCCTGCATGAACTACACTAACAGTAGCTCTCATGAATAAGTAAGGATACTATTTCAAGATCCTTCACAGTTTCTAGAGCATTATGTAATTACAGTGGAGAGCAAATACTTCCCGTTAAAACTCCAAAGGCCAATGTCTGATATTTGCATTATGTGTAAATAAATTCTAAATGCGTACCTGTACGTACTGCATACAGGAAAAATGTATGTGTCAACAAGGCAAATGTCTTTTCCACTACCAAGATATCTTGGTTATTGGATGCTGTCTTTCCATATTATGGTTGAATGCAGAAAGAATTTGGTCCCGCAAATGGTCCCATATGATATCAGCAACAGCTTCACTGTTGGCATTTTGGTCAAATTACATAACACGCACATTCACATGTTGGACAAAACATCTTCTTTCTTTAGGGTTCATGATAGCTCCAGAGAGCTGTAGCAGCTTCAGCTACGTGCCTCTCAGGGACCAGCATCAGGTGATGTCGACGTAGGTGGCCTAACCGAAGACCCCAAGGGGGTAACAGCAGGTGTTGAGTTGAGCCCAGTTCAGGGAACAAATAATGTCCAGCATGACTGAGTCAGTGGCTTTCAGATTATGGGTGCAAAATGCTGTCACAAATAGACTAACTGAATACCTTAACTAAATGAACTCGAAATCTGTTATCTCAAAACATCTCTCCAATTAGCCATCCATTTTCTAACCACTTCTTCCGATTCAGGGTTGTAGGGGAGCTGAAGCCTCTCCTGATGCAAGGCAGGGTACACCTTAGATGAGATGCCAGTCCATCGTCGGGCAGACACCCAGACTCAAACACAGACACACATACTCACACCTGGCCAATTTTCCCAGAAGCCAATAAATCTACTAGTATGTTTTTGAACAGTGGGAGGAAACTAGAGCACCTGGAGAAACTTCATGCAAACATGGGGAGAACATAAAACCTGCACTCAGATAGGACTCCAAGTCCTGAATTGAACACAAGGCCCCAGCAAGGCAACAACCTTCTCCAGCACTTGTTCTCCTCCGCAACTGACCAAAATCAGTATGCTTGAGCCGAGTTACTGCTCAAAAACATCATATGTGATTGTGTCCGACATTTGTACTGCCATCACCAGCTCACCTTTCTATGACAATATCATCAAATACAGTACATTATGAGATGGCTACAGAACCATTTGAAATGTCAAAATTGCTTTAACAAAATAATAGCACGAGTTGTGCCTCACTAGAAGTGAGACAGGCATTGGACATTGGTTGCGGTGATCAGAGATAAACCTAGAGTGAATAGTATGGCTCTAAAATTACCTACACCAGCCAAGCAGTTCCTATCTTAACCATCAGGTGGTATCAAAACCAACACTTAGGGCTATACAAGCGTCAGTATGCTGGTGGTGGGTCATGAAGGACAAGCTGGTCTATCAGCTGTCATGAAGCATCATGTGAATAATGGTAGGCATCTATCTAAAGCTCATAACTGTTTTCCAGCCCTGCAAAGAAGTGGATCTTCATCCATGTCTTCATCAGAATTGAAATGATGCTCTGCAGGGGTTTAATTTTATAAGAATCCAACTATGATGGTCATGAAACTGGTAAAAATCAGCAATTGACCGAGCTGTTTAATCTATAAGTGAAATAATTATTCATAACCCCCAACTTGAACGTGAGTTCTAACCATATACCCGAGCGTCTGAGTTCTTTATTCCCTGGCACAGCTTTGTTGAGAGGAGGAATAATCCAGGCACATTTGGTTAAAACAAATATTTATTAAAATAAACTACACAAGACACAAAACACAACACACAAAGTTACATTATATACAGTATTTACAGACAAGGCGTTTCAGAGGCCTAACATTCTGGTCACCCAGAAAACCCCAAACTGCTACTCAGCACTAAACTCTTAATATGCCTACAGAGGCATCACAAGAGATGAGCCGCCTTTTAACTAAATACAAATCCTAATCAGGAAAGACGTTTCTAACTGAGGTACCAGGAAACCCAAGTTCTCTAAAAACACTAAAAAGCACGCTCTTCTTCTCTAGGTATACTAAGGTAACTTTACTGTTGTTTCTGCTCAAAGGACCCCCCCAGGCCTCAGCAAACATCCTCTCTCCTTTGAAGTTAGAAGTGTTTACTCTTCCCAGTATTACAAACTTTATCTAAAATCTAACAGTCACCCAAAGCTGTATGTTTTGTAACATACCTCAAGTAACACACCTTTTTTTGTTGGTGAGATGTGCTGACCAATACTACCACTCAGGACAGCCTTGCTGTCCTTGTAGCAGTCCTACTTGTGCTCATGCCCAGGTTTAACAAATCCTTCAATAACCTGTGCCAGATGCTTCAATATTAAAGATGGGTGGACTCCACCTGCACTGTAAAATATGTAACTTAAAGCATGAAGATATTCCCATTTGGAGATTCAAGAAAGCCAGCAGGTTTTACTAGTGTCATTGACCATCATTGTCAAACACAGGTTCCAACTATTCTTGCCATAACTTCTTGTTTCAGTGCACTGCTATCTCTTGCATTGCAGGGGCACTACAGAGCCATTTGATATTTTGTGTTACTCTGCAGTACTCTGCAGCTTCTGAGGAGTCATTCACAGTACATAGTGTCTGACTCCCTAAAGCTAGCCATGTGAAGGTGAAGTTTCGTTCCAGCACTGAGAGACAAGGCATTTCATCCAGACTGAAAAATTCAGTTAGGTCTATAGTCCTGATATAGCATTTTTCCCATTGTTTTTATTTTTTCATGTGTTACGTACTGTACGTGGACACCTTGCCAGATTAACTGAATAATGTTGGTCTGCTATTATTGTACCAATTTATCATAAATGTATTTCTGTTGGAGGACTGTCATTACTTCTAACGATATTGTAGTGTTTTGAATAAGGACAGGAATGACCATGAAAGACATGTATCATGGTCTTGTAATAAGTGGATCCCTTTTTATTACTTAATTTAAATGGATTGGTTCCCTTACCAAGAGGAACAGTGGTACAGTGGTTAGCATTGCAGCCTCACAGATTTAAGGCACTGGGTTCAATTCCAGACCTGTGGTGCCATCTTTGTGGAGTTTTTATGTTTTCCCCATATGCGCATGGGTTTCTCTGGGTGCTTTGGTTTCCTCCAAAGACATGCTGGTAGGTTGAATGGCTTCTGGGAAGGTTAGCCCCGCTGTGTGTTTGTGTCTGTGTGTTCCCTGCAGTAGACTGGTGTCCTGTCCAGGGTGTAGCCTGCCTTGCGTCTTGTTACTTGCCAGGATAGGCTTTGGCTCCCTCGCAACCCTGTACTGGATAAAGTGGTTAGAGAATGGGTGGATGCTTCCCTAGCCTTACACCTCTAAGCAAAAACCTCAGTTAGGAATGTCTGCTCTTTTCCCATGTAATATCTTTACACCAACAGACAGAGAGGAATTATTCTTGAAACTCAAATTATTACAGAAAGAGAACAATCAGCGGGGTCTGTTTTGCCACCTAGACAGATATGACACATGTAAAAAGAAGGAAAACAAAAAAAAGACTGTAAACAATAAAAACCAGCCCCAATACACAAATTTTCCCCTGAAACTGAGGTTGTCTAATAAATCATCTTTGTGTCCATTAACCTTCTTTAGGACCTCTAGCTTAGACATCTCCATCCCTATTAAGCAAATGTATACACACAATGCTACAATATATCTACTCTTTGCTTTAGGTCCTTTGTGGTTACTGCTTTTCTCTGTGCAGACTGCATAAACATAATCGCACCTAACAGTAACACAGTATTTTCAAAAATGTTTGCAGTGCCGGTCTATGTACAGTATCCTTGCGACACATCACAATGACTGAACGTTTATGGAACAGGACTCGCAGTTCAAACCTTTTACAACTTTATTGATATGCAACTTTATTAACATTCAAGAATTACAATGTAAAGAAAGTTGTGGGAAAATTATTGCTTGGAACCAAACTTGTATTCTAACCAAACACTGTGCCTAATGCTGAGACAAAAGAACATTTTATTGATTTTTCATAGACTTGTCTTCTTATATTCAAAAGTTCCATAAAAGTTATGAATTTTATGGAAATTACATTGCCTGGGATATTTTTGGTTTGTCTTATTGCAGGATTGGTATTCATATTGTTTGTGGGGTGTTCTTTTGTTTCATTTTTTAATCTATAAAACTCTGCAAACACAAAAAAGAACATCCCACAAACATTACAAATCCAGTTACAATATTATATCTGTTATGGTTATCACCAGAAAGCTGAATGAATATGCTTTCTGAATGGCAAAGAGGTGAGTGATATTTTTTTCCTCCTTTGGCAATTTAAACACGCACAAAAATATTAACTATAGATTACACACAACAGAAACAGACAAATATGGATGGTATGCACTACTCAGCTTAGAAAATGGACATTGTCTTTTGATACAGATTTTTAGAAATGTAATAATTCTTTTCACTTCTGAAAAACGTTTTACAGAAACCTGACTCTGTATGTGGAAGTTTACGTTCAACTTTATTGATAATTAAGTGCTTGTGAAGTGATCATATATGAACAATAACTTTGAAGTCATTTAAAATGCTTTATAGGTCGTTTTTTTAAACGTTAAATAAAGGTGCTTAGAGATAAACTTATTTTTGTGCAGAACCTTGGTGTTAATATTTATTGTTTTCCTGTTATCAAATGTTTATTCTTTTATGAAAACAAGAACAGGTACCTTTTATTTCAGTGGGTATTACAAAAAAAATCTGTTTCTGTGATGATAAATATCTCGGTTTCTCATAAAACATATCGTAGTTTTTAAATAGATTTTCTAACAAAATGCATTTTTATTTTCTGAAAACAAAATAAATAATTAATGAAATCCTATACTTTACTTTAACACGATTGACGAAGGACCTGTTACATTGGATCTCGTTACCTTCTAAATAAAACACAGGAAATACTTAACGTCTGTTAAGCAGAACACGTGAACTGCTGAATCACAAAACGTGTCTTATTAAATCTTGTAGTCGTAATAAAGAATCGTTTTATATGTAATCTATAGCAGAAATCGCATACAGTATTTCAGAACGTGAATACATCTTTATCGTCTATATGTTATTGTTTCTAAGCAACACTTACACAAATGATTAAAAGCTACATTGCAAGAACATCTCTCCACTCACAATACAGAATACAGTATGACGAACTAGTAGGATGCCAAATTTTCTGCTCAGTGCACGTACTGTACTATAAAGGAAAGTAAAAGGTGCCATCGGTGTGTGTGATGGTGGTTACTGAAATAAAATAAGACAGTGTGCAGCACGATATTCTGAAGAGGTGGCCACAATGATTTTACACAAGGATAATAAAAGCGGTCAATCTAGCTGGGATAAGAGGTGCCACACTCACTGTATAGAATAAATGTAAAAAGAATAATTGAATTCCAGGACATGACATTCCATGGAGTGGGAATAATTACTAGGCTAAATTTTAGTACGTAACGTAATAAATTATTGTTTTCATTTTAAATAATTAAATAATCTATGTTTAAATGCATTGTGATTAATGGAGCACTATGCGTAATAAATATACAGTCTATTTAGGCATATAGGCCAGATATATCACAATTCTGCTAAAGCATATATGTATCTTCGTAACTACTCACGTATTCGGGAGTAATTTACGATCCTGTAATCTCTAAATGTCTTGTAGATCTATAGTTCATGGGAATAAAGCGGTGTTGTTCCATGTTTAAAATACACGTTAGTGATGTCAAATTATTCTTTTATAGACTCTTATTTCGTATGACTGTCACTGGCAAAGCATTAATTATTATTAAAGTCAGATGTTTAAACCAAAATGATGAAGAGATTGTCAGATTGCACGCTGATATAAATGTAAGTACAAATGTCAAACTGCTAATCCTAAAAGGACACGATAAATGTAACATGTAAATTTACTTGTATCTGCCACAAAACGAACGTAGTGTAACTGTCGTGTTAATATAATCAGCAGCAGCAATAACAGCAACAGCAGCATCGCCGTCACTGTCAGCATCATCAAGGAGTAAATGCAGGTACTTGTAAGTGTTGAGGTTATTTTTGAAGCTTTTAGCTGTGTAACTAGGGAACCCTGATTCCAACTCTGGCAAAATTAGAGGAAGTGACGCCAATGTTATTTATGTATTAGGCCAATTTTTGATCTGCGGAAATGTATAGTTCTTTCCAAATATCAATGTCAACGTTAAGTCTGTTAACGAAACGGCATTTTCATCATCCTTTTGATAATACTCATAGCTGCTAATGTCCACTGTTTAGTCTGTATGAATAAAACTCAGTTGGCGATCAGTAGTGAAATACAAAAATAAAATTCGCATTGGAGATAACACATTATACTTGCAAACTCTGTCATACATCCTAATTATATATATATATCCTAATAATATATACAGAATTAATGTTGTTCATTTACCTTCACTGCACATCACTAATTCATCTTTGCCTACTTTAACGGTAGAGACCTTACAAATGAGTGATAAAATGAAGGACGTTAAGCAATAAAGAACCATGCTATATCTCAGATAAAGAAATCATACATTTCCCTAAGTGCATACGTCCTAAAGAAGGTTTATAATCGGCCGCTACAGTGTTCACGGTTCACTACTCAATATTCAGTCCGCTGTGAAAACATACTGAAATCAGCTCCTCCTTTTTAAAGGTACAATTCCTCTGTTCGATTGGCGTTTTGTTCATTGCAATCTTTTTTTTTTCACATGAGAACGTCTTTTGGGCAGTGCTATGGCTCTTCAACAGTACTCGACTACTGCATTTTGGACATCTAAGTAGAAGGAGCAAGATATACTTGTTCTTAAAAAAAAAAGTCAAGCAGACGCATGCGCATGGATGATAAGCAGCCGGTCCTCTATGAAGAGCCCGGTGCAAACGGATGTAATCAAGGCAAAGAATTACCTCCGTCTCCTGGCATACATGGTGAAACTGTAAGTACTGGTGGCCAAGCATGTATCTCTTGTAAGATATAATAGCTTGAGTAGAATCGTGTGAGTTATCACTATTATAACAGCATGAGATGTGATGATTTATAGCAGGCTTTAAATAGGAAAGGATTTATCTCCCTTTTCAGTGGTTGGTCGTCCAGGACGATGTAGCTAGTACAGTAGCTCTCATGGTTGCACTTTCTAATGATCTGATAGGTGATTCTGCTATGTGCTCTATAGCTTAGTTTCCTCATAATAAGAAGGCGTTATGGTGATTACACAACATCTATCTGCCTTCGAATCTTTTTAATTAGTTATCATTATTTTATTGTTATATATATATTATTTTACATTTTTCCTTCAGTTTCTTTCACACAGGCATTTAATATTCGACAGTCTTTATTAAGGTTGTGTGTATGAGCATGTATGCGCGCATATGTGTGGATACTGTACATTATTATATACATAAAAGTCTTTTTTGCTGGCAACTATATTTTATAAGTATCGTTTTGAAAGGGAACAAATGGGTCTTCTTTTGATTATTTCATCGTATTCTGTATTGTTCATTTGTTAATACACAGGCTATCATTATCTATGGTTTCTTGGTCAGGATGTGTTCCATTGGTACTGCGGTTTTGATTCACGAGCAACGCCTTTGCTTCGTTATTCCTTAATTATACAAACTGTAGCGCTGTGCTGTGCATTTCTAGCATTTAAAATATGATGGGCTTTGCATGGAAAGATCTTTGATTTACCTTGTTATTGTGAAAAAAAGACTTGGCATGCGTTATCGTTAAAATGTCAAACTATTGAATTTGAAGTTGTCTGACTTAAGGAAAATGACATTTATTGCTTTATTGGACTATTATTTCTGAACGATAGGAAATGGTGTTTGTGATCATTTATATTTTTAGGGTATTGTTTACGCAAATGTGTAAAAGTCAGCAAGAGTATTCCGAAATAATGATGTTTAAAATTTTGAGGATGTAACTCCTGAAACACTTAAAAAAAACCAAATGTATAAAATGGATGGCTAATTGCTATGTAAAACACAAAACTACTGAACTGGTATTATAAAATGCAAGTTTAAAAGACTTTTTCTGACTGCGTTTCAGAATCTAATGATGCCTGGTGGTGTATCTCAGAAAATAATGCTCTGTTGTCGGGTACTATCGTCTTGCTGCATATTGATCAACTTAGCTAATTAGAATACACTTAAGTAAATAAACCCTGAAATTTGCGCTATTCTAGTTGAAATTAAAATGCGCTTTCATTAAACGAGCTCATTTTGAAAGTTCGGTCTGCTCTCATAAACACGCCACAAATGGGTCTGTCACATCGTAACTCAGTGTTCTTCATCCGTCGTAATAGCCCTTTCGACTTTTTTTTTTCATGTAGAGTGACAGTACGACATAACTTATTTCACAGTTAATAGCAATAATAATGCCCGAAATGTGTACTGTACAGTAAGTGAAGTTAAGGGTTTAATTACAACCGAACAGCTCTGATACATTTAGGAAAATAGTCTCTAAAGGCCCTGTTTTTACCGTGAGATGTAATAAAGAAGTGTTGTAGCATTTTGGCACAGTACTGGTTTATTACATCCTAATTACGTGTATGTGTTTATTTTACAACTAGAACGTTGCCATTGTGGGCATCAAAAGGAGTACAAAATGTAGGAACAGTGAAAGTACAACGTTTCTGTAAAGCAATGGAAGTTTCTGTGAAGGAGTATGGACAGCTGGAGAAGATTGTAAATTGTTCCACCTTGCTCTAGAGCAGTGGTTCCCAATCCTGGTCCTGGTGACCCATACACCTGCTGGTTTTAATTCCATCTCACCTTAATTAGAGAATTAAAACCTAAATTGATCCCAGAAGTTGCTGCAATTGAATATTTGTCATTTGTTTTTAGTAACAAGTTTGGGATTTTATGTCACTTACAAAATACAACAGTTACAGCTCCAACATGCATTATGTAGGAGCTAGAAACCAAGAGTTCAAATGAATCTCATTATTAAGTCAGTGAAGGGTTTGATTGTGTAACTGTGGGCTCGGCTGAAACAAAAAAACAACAGTTGTGTGGGTCACCAGGACCAGGATTGGAAACCACTGCTCTAGAATCTAGACAATGACCGAAAAACAGAATCACATTTTTCATTACTGCTAATCTAAAAATGACCAAAGCCGTGTTTCGTGAGGACAGAAGTTTGGAATAGTGATTACACAATTGCTATTCCAGATGTGACACAATCTTACTAAAGTACAAGACCCTTGTTACAATATTTTAGTTAAGATCCCTCATGTTGCTAAGATCAATTTCCTCCCACAGTCCAAAGACATACTGGTAGTTTAATTGCTTCTGGGAGAACTGGCCCTGGGTGTAAGTGTGTGCATGATTGTGTTTGTGTCTGTGTGTGACCTGCAATGCACTGGCATCCCGTCCAGAGCGTACTCAACTTTATGCTCAGTGCTTGCTGGGATAAGCTCCGGCTCCCCTGCAACCCTGAATTAGATGAAATTGTTAGAAAATGGATGGAGTTGCTATGTCCTGTCTGTGAAGAAGCTCTCTGTAGGCTAAAAGAAGCATGGGAAGGATTCGAAGTTAGGGAAATTCAATGGAATCATCTAATGTGCAGTACAATTTACTTTACTATAGTAGTGATTGTGCCACTTTCTGTGCTGGTCTGTATGATATTAAAGACCTTTCCCCTCACCTTTAATAAATAATTAACAGATTAATAGATGAAATAAAAATAATTACACATGTATTAAATCTCCTTTGATCTTTTACGTTGTGGTATTCCATGTTATTTCCAAAAATCAGTGGACAAAACATTATCTGAACACTTGTACCATGTGTTACTGTATTACTTCTCAGATCTGTTACTTTACGGCACTTAATTTTAAAAGAGGAGAAAAAGAGCATTTTTAAAAGGCTTTGCTCATGATGAGCTGTATCTTGATTTGACATCTAATTCTCATAAGAACATAAGACAGTTTGCAAGCAACAGGAGGCTGTTCAACCCATCTAGGTTGTTTGGTTTTCAGTAGCTCAGTGATCTGAAGAACTTAACTAGCTTTTTCTTCAAAAAAGCTATGCTATTGGCTTTGACAACGTTGCAGGGCAGCTTGTTCGGGATTTACAGTAGTTTATAGACATGCCTTCTGTTCTCAGTTTAAAAAGGATTTCTTGGTTTCCATTCCATTCAATACTTGAATTGGGTTCCTTCATACAGCCTGAACAGTCTCCTCTTTTCAAGACCAAAAAGATTTAGTTCTTTTAGAAAACTAGGACATGTGATGACCAAAATGGTATACAGTATTCCCAATAAGGTCTTTCTAGAAAATTGTACAATTTCAACATACTGTAACATCCATTGATAACAATTATGGCCTTTTAACTATCATCTAGGTGGGGCTGCACATTGGTGGTGGTGGAGGGGAGTCCCCATTACCTGTAAAGCGCTTTGGAGTGTCCAGAAAAGCGTTATATCTGTGTAAGCAATTATTATTAATTATTATTCTCTTTTTATTCTGTTTGCATTTTTTAATCACTCCCAACGTTATCTACAAGTTGAAAACGATTTGTTAACATGAACTCCAACATCTTTTTCATAGGTAGCTTACTTAAACTCAGTCCTTCTCATTTTGTGTATTTATATCTTGTATTTTTTTGGTACTTGTATTAACCATGTTGGACGTTTCTACCTTATGCATCTTCAGCCAGGAGTGTACCAGTCTTGAATCATATTTTTTAAATTTCCTTTGAGGCTTCTGCAGTGTTTGTTTTTATCCTCCTGTTTTGTATTATCTGCAAACTTGACTTGCGTACTAAATGTCCCAGAATCTAAATAATTGGTATAATTTAGGAATTATAGTGGAATTTAGAATAGTGGTGGTCCTAATACAGATCACAGTACAATACTGAATTAATTACCCCAACTGGAGAATTCATCTGTTATCTCACCTTACCTATAGACCAGTCTTACACCTATTACTAATAGAGTTATGAAAATGACAGAGCTCAACTAAAAGAATATTTGCCAAATAATAGTATTTTCAGAGTCAGACTGAGCACTGAACACAACACTCAATGTGGATTTAGAAAGGATGGTCTTTAATTTATTAGAATACTTTGAATGAGAAAAGAGTACAGTTGATAACTGTATAACAACATATTTATTTAGATTTTAAAATAGTTTTGATAAAGGCCCTCATAAAAAGTTAATTCTCAAATACGTTGTAGGAATACACGGTAATGTATAAATGTGTAATTGGGCCATTGTGTGCAGTGGTGTACTGCAGGGATCTTATGCTGATTGTTCTTCCTGATCCATATCAATGAGATTCTAGTTAGTAAACTCGTTAAATCTGTGGATGATTCAAATATACAGTAGGGAGAGTGGTGAGCTCCAGAAGTAGCTGGAAAGGACTCGTAAAAACACTTAGACAAAATCATGGATTGGGCAGATACTTGGCTGATGAAATGTAACTGCCTGACAAAGCGCAAAGTAATTCACACAGGAAAAAAGGAACGTGCCCTATACATGATTGACTCCAAGCTCCATGAAAGGCATCCGGGTGTTTATAAAGATACTTTGGTGCCCTCACCAAGACTATCGATGCGGGGAAACAAATAAAACAGACAGGGTATTTAGAAGGAAATGTGGTTTAGGTAAATGGAATTTTTGCTCAGGCTTTACAATACATTAGTAAGGTCTCATTTATTAAATACATCCATCCCAAGGGACTGTGTCAGTCAGTAGCGAAAAAAGGACTCATAGTCACAGCTGGAACATAAGAAATCGTACAGATGAGGAGGAAGCCATTTGGCTTATTTGGTTTCTAGTAGTTCAGTGACCTGAGCGTCTTGCCCATTCATTCCTTGAAGAAAGCCAAGGCTTTGTCCAGACATAACTCTTTGATGGCTAAGATTCACAAGATCCCATCCTCAGTTTTAAATTCACCCACACTTAGTTTTCATTTTTGTTTCCGTACTTTATGATGGAAACTAAAGGAATGTGCATTTTAAACTGAGCAGGAGAAACCTGAAAGGGAATTCTTATTGGAAGGAGAAGAGGAGACATTTTGTGTGGGTGTCTGGGAATGGTTTCTCATCTGAATGGTGGAGCAACAGGACTAAATTTTAGATGTACTACACTGATAAACTACAAATAACAAATAATCCACATGGACCACATGCCTTTGTCTCTTTGCAAGCTTTCTTATTTTCTAAAATGTGAGGGACAGAGTTAACATTAATGTACCTGAGCTTGAGTATTTATTTCATCCAATTAACTTCCTTTAATTCAACAGTAAAGGGTAGTTGCCGATAATATTTACAAATTTAAAGTGGTCAAAACATTTGACAAAATCAAAGGTTCTGAAACATCTCAGTTTAGTGGTATTCTACAATATGAAAGGTTAGGCTGATATTTTTTATGATATTATAAAGTATACTTTTGCTGCTACATGTCTTTTTGGGGAAACAGTAACCATTACCTTATGATTTACAGTACTTACTATGCTGTGAATTATTCATGTGGAAAAGTTATATCATAGATCACCGCAAGTACCCTTTTGTGTAACGTAGTACCTTCTAAATTCATTTCAGACCTAGAAGCACCAGTGCTGCCAACATGAACAAAGCTAATATCTATGCCATTACAGTTTTGGAATCTTAGGATAAATTAATTAAAATATTTGCTGTTCTATTCCTTTGATAAATTACTTTGATAATTAAGGATTATCTGGTGCAGAAGCTTAAAACTGAATAGAGCTGCTGAGGTTGACTACTCTTGATCAACGGTAGTGGCTCTTGACCTTTCACGGCAGCAATATTGTGATCTGTATTGATTAAAGCAACATCTATGACATTATAAGTGGTGATACCGAATCTGCAGGAAAACCAGAAAGACATCTCAGTGCTAAAATCACCACTACGATACAAGGAGGCCTCCTTCAAGTTTCAGAATTAGCCATTAAAATAGCGTGACTCAATTATGCACCAAAGACAACATGTTAACTTTGCAGAGCTCCTCAACCTACACTGCACAGAAGAGTCTAGTACATGGAAATGCATGTGACAGTTCCTGAGGTAGAATTGCCCTCTATAATAATGACCTCTTAAACCCACCAAGAGATTTGAGAGGGCCTTGCCTTTTATAATTTATCCATAGCAAAGAGACAACAGTTAATTTATTAATTGTTTTTATTGGTTGAACCTTAAGACACCAGTGTTAATGCTTCTAGATCAGTATCCTGAGAGGTATAAAAAATGGGCAAACATTTAGGAATGAATGTAGAGGTAATCAAAGATAAGGTTTAAATGGGACGTGGAGGGAAGTGGAAAGAGCTTGCAGGTAATTAACTCATCTGTATGATATAATTGCCACCTAAGAGACTTTTCTTTATGGAGAGCACATTTAGTGGGTATTGTTACCATGGGTTTAATAGTGACTGTTAGTCTATCTAATCAACAATAATCGGCCAACAAGGAATACCACTCTACATTGTTGGGTGGATTGCAGACATAAATTTGTCTTCTTCATGTGATAGGCTATGACTGTCAAACAAACATTAACCTTACATCTGGAACTGTGGCTTTACCTTAGCAAATTCAAGAACAGATCGGAGGCAATTTCATACTGGGATATGCAGAAAGGTATTCACTACCATTCACTGTAAAATTGGGAGCTTATGAGTCTATCAACACTACCTCTCCTCTGTACCTAGAGCCCAAGGAAAAGAATGATACTATACAGATGGAAATCTATTTCTTCATAATGCCAAGCCCCAAACAACACATGTACTGTGTAGTTATATGTTTCAATAGATGGTTGAAGTATACCCATCCATTTTCTTAGCTCTTTTTCCAATATAGGGTCGCGTGAGATTCAAAGGTGGGGTACACACTGGATGGGGTGCTAGTCCATCACAGGACACACACTGATGCAAACATACACACCATGGCCAGATTTCCCAGAAGCCATTTAACCTATCAGTATATCTTTGTACTATGGGAGGAAAACGGAGCACCTGGAGGAAACCCACAAGAACATGGTGAGAACATACAAACTCCACGCAGATAGCACCGCAGAAATTGAACCCAGGACCCCAGTGCTGCGAGGCAGGAATGCTAACCACTGTGCCTTATCTGCATCTGCAATGGTATCTGCAAAACAATTTTAGCAATCATAAACAAACATCATTTTTTATACATCTAACCATGTGGCTTTTACAGATTCTAATTTTATTGTATTACAATGACATCACTGTTCCTTAAATAGCTGAACTTAAAACAGTATGTCATCAGACAACTGGCTTTTTGATTTAATACTTTCATGTGTTTTTATTGCAAAACTGCACAACTTATATTTGGCTCTTCAGGTGGCTTATTTATATACCAAATCCTTGTCTTGCCCATATTTTGCATAACGTTTGTAGAAAGTAATGTTTTTCCCTCATAAGGTACCAGCGCATGAAAAAACACAGATGAAGAGGATCTATGTTTGACTGACTCAAACAAGATGATTCAGAAACAGAACCCATCCCATTGAAGGAGAAAGTTGAATTATTGAGAGTTTTTTTTACTCATTATTGATTTCCAAGATGTATACATTTTTAGATCTTTACAGTTTTCATAGCTTTAGCTCTACTTTTGACATTAGTACTGGTAATTTTTTTAGATTCAGTTAAATACTTGTAATTAAAAGGCTCGTAGAGAAATGGAGTTGATGTGAAGAGACTCCAAAGACCACCTGAAGTTCAAATTGGGCCCTAGAGTCAAGAGGCTACCATGTCCAAAGTACATTTTGTCATTATATGGAAGGAGGCAGATAGTAGTTGCTTTTTTTCTGTACAGCACTGACCCTCATGCCTGGCCTGGTATCTGTGAGCTTCCAACAATATCAGCGATCAGTGAGAACTGCCTCAAGTCCCCCAGATAATGCCTGTAATGCACTGTATGCATTAATCATAACAGGGAATGGATGACAGTGGTTTGAAGGCTATGTGTGTGGATTATTCTCCTTTAATGTTTTCTTTAATGAAAATGTTTGTTGCAACCATTGAACCTGTACAAGGAAAGTACTTTATTCCACTTCTCTTTCTCTTTGTCTTTCTCTCTCACACACACACAAAACACGAACACAAATAAATGCTAGCTTCATGAAACTGTCCTTTGCATGATTTACTGACTGTCATGAGATTGCAAAGGGCTGTAGGGATTACTGTGTCGTCTGTGCCAAGTGCTGTCCTAGAATTCACAGACCTTTCTGCACATGTTAATTAATCTCTGCTTAAGCACTGCAATTGTCAGACCCATCCTGTTAGACAGCAAGTAAGATCATTTTCAGTGCTTGATAATTCTCTCCTTGATGGAACCCCAAGAACTCTTCTACTTACACGTCTCTAGGTCAAAGACAAAATAAATAAATTCCTGCTAGGAAGCCAGCTCAGCTGAGCATTCTTTAGGAGTATTAAGAAAAGTTTATCTTGACAAAATATTTACACACAATACAGATGTGCTTTTTATAAATAAGAATTTTATGTAAAGTTTCTTTACAAGAACAGTGACAAACTGGTGCTTTTTAATTTAAAAAAAAGAAGAACAAAACAGCATAGGGCAACAACATTTACCCCACACCCTACCTTAGTGGTAACGCCCTGAACATTTCTGCCTGAAGATCTCCTGAACACAATCAAACATTTGCAATATAAGTAGTGTGCAATAAAAGATTTCACAGTGTCAGCAGCAGCACCCCAAGCTGTGGATCTGAGGTGGCGAGAACTCCATACTGTATAAAAGATTTAAAGATAGACCTGAATCAAGTGATTCAGCACAGGCGTCCTTTTAGCTGGGGTAAGACTAACCAACCAGATGCTGCTGTGAGTTACCATGATTAGAACCAAACAATGGAGGATTATCTATATGGCGGGGCTTTCATTAACTTACATTTAGAAAAGGTATGTCTTGTCTTGTTGATCTTTACAAACAACCAGTGTAACGGAAACAAACAAGCATATTTTCTGGTATGTTTATATTTTCAGAAAGCTTTTGATGAAGGTCCTCATAAACGAAGACTTCAAATATTGGTGCTTAAAATGATGCATGTCTTTAGAGTGAGAACTGGATAATGGATTGAACACAGAGTGGGGGGGGGGTGAGATCATTCGAGTACCTCAGGGGTTAGTATAAGAAACACTCTCATTTATATCAATGATCTGGATCCTGGTATGGTAGTAAAATAGTCACGTTTGCAGATAATACCATAAAAGGACCAGCAAAGAACGTGGAAGATGGAAAAGAAAATGAATAAGATTTGGATACAATTCAAGATAGGGAGACATGAACACCTACCTGGCAGACTTGTTAAAATTGTACTATGAATTAGTAAGACTTCATTTATAATATTGAGTACAAATTTTATTAACATGTTACAAAAAACATATTGTTACTATGGAATCTGTACAGACAAGAATAAACAGATACATTGCCAGGCTTAAAGGAATGAATAGACTGTGAGGGGACATCATTCAAGTATTTACAATCCTCAAAGGCATTGTTAAAACCATCCAAATGGACAGGGTTTGTCTTCACATCAAAGAAATATATTGTTGCACTGGAATCAGTCCAGAGAAGAGCAAACATTGGGGTTTCTGGCACTAACAGACTGAAGGAACTAAACCTTTTTTAAGTCTTCAACAGAGAAGACTACTAAGAAACCTGACCGAACTCAAAATCCTCAAACTGCACTGGAATTCAACACAATGGATTGGGATAAATCAGCAGTGAAAAGTGCATAAAAAGACACAGATTGTAATGGAAGTATATTTAAAACTGAGAACAGGAGGCATGTAGGAACATGAGTGTTGTTAGAGTCTGGAAGAAGCTACCCGGCTGTGTTATTTAACCTGATACCCTGGCTTCTTTCAAGAAATGGATAGATGTGATCGTCAGATCACTTAGCTACCAGCTACTAAATAAGCTAGATGGCTGAATGGCATCTTCTTATTTGAAACTTTCTTTTATCTTCAAAACGTAACCACATCTAGGCCCCTGGAATTATACAGGGAATTACAGTAGCTTCATATGACTGCAGCTACAAGTGGTCTAAGAAAAGAAACTTAAAGTGAATCATTCAATTACTAGAAATTATGGAAGCCATATTTATATTGTTCCAAGTTCTTTTTCTGAAAAATGTATTCAAACTTTTCTTGAATATTTTTCTGTACAAATCTGAAACATTGAAGCTCCTATTCCAACTAGCTGCAGCAAATGAATGTTTTTTTTATAGAGGCTACTAACAGAAAAGTCTAACAGAAAGCCAATCATTTTGTCTTGGCACCTGAAAGACCTACAGATACTACATGAGATGTATCAACAACCTTGTCTATGGGGACACCATAAGTAAGCATTGCAGCACAGAACACCGTAATTATTACTATTAATAACAATACGCCATCCTCATTGAAAATATCTACTAGATTGAGAATTCCCTTGCTATTCCAAAGAAGACAGAAGGGAGAAATACCTGGAAGGAGTTTCTGACTATAGCAGTAGCATGTTTTCTGGGACTTCATGAGCCTTTCAATCAAAGGCAAAGTCTAAACTAATTGCGTAATTGTGGGGTCAGAAACTACCAGTGCAGTCATGAGAGCCCTCCATTGCTCTGAATAACGTTTGGAATATAAAACTGAGACAAACATGAATTTAGGAGAAGGAAGGAATGACAAAAATATCATCATACTAGACTTGTGCATTTCCAAGCAAATTCTTCAGCACCCATTGCTGTAGAGTTTATGAAAGATTATTTTGAATTCATGTCAGTAAATTCAGGATCCAGAAGTAGTAGTTGACATTTTTATTTTTATATAAAGCAGTTTATTTGTTCTTTGTGATTTCTTTTGCTGTGGACTGCTATGACAAAATCCTGAATTGTTAACAAGTGTTACAGTTATTGTCATTTACAAGTATTTATATCTGTATACTTTTATCAACTCAGCCTAGTAGTAATACATAGTATATTTTTCTGACAGGTTTTCTCTAGTTTCAGAAGCATAGTAACTATATACCTGGATTAAAGGAAGGTAAATGTATGAGCCAGAAAGCATTCAAACAGATTAATGTTTTATTAAAATGACGGCACTTATTTTTAGACTTATTTTTGTTTATTTCATGACTGGATTTGTTATTTTAGAGTTGTCAGGTGGTAAACTGTAGGCCTAATTAAACTCTGAGGAGAGCACCATGCTGATCTTTTTTTCATTTATACTTTAGTGTTTTTCCAGGAAATCCACCAGGGAATGAACATTTAGTTAATTAAAATAATGGGCCTATAAATTAGAAAGAAAAATTGTATTATATAATTGTTCATATTAATCACCCTACTGGCATTTGTGTCACTCTTATATAAACGTAACATTAAAATACTTTATACTTACAATGAAATATAAATCTTTTCACTTTAATCTATAATTACAAAATAACTTATTTTATCTGGTGTTTCTCTATGTACTTAAACGCCTTACATGTACACGACTTAACACTAAAATCTTTAAACTGATTACTTTTTTGTTTTAATGGAAAGGTATAGAAACCAAAATGGTCATTTTACAACAAAAAAATGACAATACTGATTTAGCATAATGTTAGACTTTTAGGTATACAGTAAAAACAAAACATATTAATATTATCTTTTAGTGGAGTTCTAATTATTGTATGTTAAGATTTATGAAAAAAAGATCTGTGAAAAATGTGAAAAGGAGCCATGTGCGCCCATAAGCTTTTGATACTGTTATAATACAGTGCTCAGATTCCCATTCTATTTTGGATTTTAGCATTGATTTATAGTATTCAGCTCTTACATAAGACTCAAAAGCCTGGCACCTGATGTTTTGAAGATGCCTACTTTTCCTCCTGCACCTGCTATTATATAACGTGTGTGCCCAACACGAAAAAGATGAAGAGAGTAGGAGCCTTTGGACACAAATCCCCCTCCTAGGGAATTCTGCCTCCTGGAGGCAGATTGTAGGTATTTTTATTTCAGAGCGCTAAGTGCTCAGAGGCTTGACTTATGAAATACAAACGTACACGTTGTACTTTTGAACAGCATGGATTGTTTAGCAGTAGATTTTCTTATTAGGCCTCTGCGATCAGTCATATAGCTGTGTTTGCACTGCGCTTGGGCTCAAGTTCGAACATTAATCCCTTTCTGTACAGTTTGCAAACGGAACGGCATCATGGTTGTGTGTTTTCTGTGGTAGGCATTGCATTCTTGCTCTCCCTACTTAAATGAAGGATTAATTAGCTGTTACTAAACAGCAGTTCCCTTGTGTGACTTACATTAATAACCACCGGGCCCCTGGCTAACCTGCAATTCTGATGCTGCTTTTTGTCTTAAATAATATTGATTAGGGAAGGGTCTACAATTTCAATTTATTTAAGGAACACATGATGGTTAACCCATTCCAAAACGCTGAGACTCAGTTAGTAGTAATAGATTGATGTTTTGAGTCTTTATGTTACAAGTACACATAAAAAGATAATAATACAGGATTTTCCTTTGAAACAGAGCACTTTTTAAGTGTTTTATTCTTATTAATATTTACTTTAATTTAGTGTATAATGTCTCGGGTAAATAGCAAGCTCAAAGAGCACTGAGTTTCAAATACTATAAGGGAATCATCATAAAATCAAGCTAATGAGGAACTAAAACACATTAGAGTTCTTACTTGCATGGGCATGCAAAGTCGAGAAATTAGCTACATTACTGTCCTCAGATAGATTAGATCAGATTAGATATCTGATTATCACTTTGATATATTTCATGATGGAATCTTGTTCATACAAGCATAAAGGGATATAATTTTGTACTAACTTTGATTCATAATATCTTGTACTTATCTGTAATTATTTTGAATTGAAATAGTAATATATAGAAGCAATGCAGTCACTTCCTCAATGAAATATCTAATGAGTCACTTTTTAAATATTGAGAACATTTTAACTCAGAAGGCAAATTTGAGCACTCTAAAACAGGATAAGCATGCAGTTTATTAATATATAGCCTTTATATAGAATGATAGAGGATTACAATAGCCAGAAATACATTTGGTTTGCTGTAGGTACAAGTACAGGTTGCAATGTCTGTGTCTCCTGTGTTCACCAGCAGTGATCGGGCTTTGTAGTCAGAGGGGATTCATGTGTTCTTGCCTCTTCCCACTACAAGCAAATCTGGACCATGTGAAATACCTACAATGTACTTGTGTGACCCTAAGAACACTATCAAAGCAGTTAGAAGTCCAGCTCAGGCAGTTTGCTAAACCACAAGAAGCAAATGAAAACAGCATATTTTGGGTTGGAGGCTTGTCCGTTCTTAACTATTGTAAATGTTATTTGCTGATATTTTATGTAACATAAGAAAAATGCATTTGAATGCTACAATAGTTTACCACTGTGACCAATTAAACGAAATTGTTCTGAGAAGACTAAGAGTTTTGTATGCTGTTTCAATATCATTCGAGTACGATACACAGTAGTGTGACAGTTTAAGATACTTCATCTACCAAGTTTACCAACCTTTTTACAAACACACATAGATACATAAACACAAACTGCATGCTCTAGGAATCAGTTTATATTTTTTAAGAACACTTTTGAGATGAGTTTGAGAAAAAAATAATTTGGACAAAATGTCATCCCTTAATGCTATCCTAAATGTGGTTATGTGTTATTATTGTGCATCAATGATGTAATATATTGCTGTTGTTTTATTGTGCTTTAGAGTTTATTAATTACAATAACTTTATTTTATGTAGCACCTTTATAGGTAGCTTCACAAAGCACTTTGAGCCCTGGGAATGATCCTAGTTATGTCCGACCTTCTTTGACTTGACTGTTTTGGGCATGTTACCTAATTGTATCTCCCTCAAAGAAACAAGGTTCATTGTATGGGACTAATACTGGTCAGAACCCATTTTTCATTTCTCTCTCAGGCCATCCTGATGCTTGGGTCAACAGAAGAATTGGTAGTCACAGGAGACACTCTAAACAACCTGAAAACCTGGCCTGGGGTTCTGAAAACTGTATAGCTCTTAAACATTGCAGAACCTATAGACGGGTGGTCTGAGCCTGAGCTGGTGGCCCGAGCCAATACCTGAATCGGTACTGAACATAAAATGGGCTGTTCCATAACTCATATTGATATAACTATAATCCATCTATCCAATTTCTAGCTGCTTTATCCAGTGCGGGGTTGCAGGAGAGTCAGGCAAGCAATGGGCACAATGAAGGATACACCCTGGACAGGACGCCAGTCCATCACGGGGCACAGGCAAACACAAACAGAGACACACACACACTCACACCAGGGCCAGTTTTCCCATAAGCTAATTAAGCTTCCAGTGTGTCTGTGGACTGGTGGGCAGAAACCAGAGCACCCAGAGGAAACCCACATGACCACAGGGAGAGAATACATGCCACCATGCGGCCCCTATTCTTATCATGAACACCTGCACATCTTCCCAGCATTAACCCCACAGCTGGGTTTGTGGTGAGGGATCCTTGGCTCAAGATGGGGTCAATATCATGAACCATGTATTCAACATGTATTCAAATTCAGCAGTTGGCAGAATGCGGCTTTATGGTCTCTTCAGTACCACCATGAAATGAATAATGAAAGATAATCGTTATCAATTGAAATGTGGGAACAATCAATTGGAATAGTTCCAATACCGTAATTGGAATTCCAATAGAATGGAAATTATATTAATAATTGGAATTATCAATACTATGTACTGGCTTAGTTCTGGGTTTCCATTATAAACAAGACATTGGCAATAAAGATTTAACACCTTTAAGGAATTATAGATTTTTTTTATTGCATCTCTTAAAAGGTTTAAAATTTGCACTCAGGGGCATAATACTTGATGATATATTAATTTTTTTTTTTCTGACACAGGTGCACTTTGTTCTGACCAGTTGTCTTCAGTTTTACTATTTATTTTTATTGAGTAACAAACTTGTTGTGGGGTCATCTTTCTAAGTGCATATGCTGCAGGTCATATTTATAATAATAATAATTCCTTACACTTATATAGCTCTTTTCATGGATGCTCCATTCAAAGCGCTTTACAGGTAAAGGGGACTCCCCTCCACCACCACCAATGTGCAGCCCCACCTGGATAATGCGCCAGTCTGCTTATCACACATCAGCAATTAGTGGGGAGGAGAACAGAGTGATGAAGCCAATTCATAGATGGGGATTATTAGGAGGCCATGACTGGTAAAGACCAATGGGAAATCTGGCCAGGATGCCAGGGCTTTTTTGAAAATTGCCCTGGGATTTTTAATGACCACAGACAGGATCTCATTTTTACATCTCAGCTGAAGCATGGAGCCCATCACTATACTGGGGCATTAGGACCCACACAGACTGCAGGTTGAGCGCCCCTTACTGACCCACTAACACCTCTTCCAGGAGCAACCTTAGTTTTTCCCAGGAGGTCTCTCATCCAGGTACTGACCAGGCTCACACCTGCTGAGCTTTAGTGGGCTTCCAGTTGTGGACTCTAAAAACATGCTGTACAATGGGTGGATGATCTTTGACATGAGACCTGTAATTATTTTATTATTTTAAAATAAATAGTAACAGCCCATCATAAGGTTTGTCTGGTCCAAGAGGATCCTGTGAATAAAAAGATTAAAATATACCACCTAAATTACTTAATTGCAATATACAGCAGTATGTAAAAAATGTAAGCACTAGAAGAAACAGTATTCCTCAAAGTACAGGAAGATCATTTATTGAGAACTGGAAGTAAACTAACAAGAACAAATGCAAGACAGCTTCTAAAAATGCTGTCCTGTATTTTAATATAATATTTTATGACTTTATATATAATGTGAATTGTTTAAGACGTTTGTTTTAAATTTTATACTAATAGTCAACAATTAAACAATATTTCGCATGACTTGGATTTCAAAAGAGAACAAGGATCTGAGCAAGCAGCATATCAGAAGATGTAAAGTTAAGAAGCAAGATAAAATACAAAACCAGGCATCATGATCTCAAAATTAGAAGTAGAATTATTTCTAAAGCTTAGACGTGGGTTCTCAAAGAATGATGACACAAAGAAAGAGAGGGCTTTACTTTAAAGCTTCATCGTACTGTGAGGACAGATGGTGGGCCATGAAGTGTGAACAATGGCCCAGAAAAATTCTGTGTATTTTTGCTTAAAGAAATGTAGTGACTCTCATCAGTGTCAGGACTGTGGATATCACTTTCATGTCATTTATAGAATACATTCTGACGAAAATTACAGGTATGGTGCACAAAATTTGGATTAATTGTGCTGTAAAACAGAAATTCATTAGTCCTCAAGATGATACCAAGGATTACTGTATCTCACAGACCAAGCAAAAAGGATGAAAAAAATCATCTGACAACAACTTCCTTCAGTAGAACAAAGATCTACAGTTAAAGTCTCTAAAGTTGATAGAGGCCACAGAGATTAAATTAATATATTCACTGTAGTTGGTGAAGTAACAAGTGATGGATTCTTTGGCAGTTGTACTCCAGTTCTATTATTCCATGTGCAAAAAGTTTCTTAAGCTCTGATGATAAGTGATAAAAATATGACTTAAGTCTGTTTCTACTCAGAAATCAATATCAGAATTACTCTGCTGTGCAATGCTCTTGCAAAACTAAGTGTCAAAGGATAAAATACTTTTGTGTTACTAACAAAGTTTTGCCGATCTAATTGTCCTTCAAGTTTGTCGTGTTGCAGAAAAAAATGTTTTTAAAACCTAAGCGCGTTCTTCCAGAATATGGGGATTCTCATCATTGCGTTATTTCCATTTTGGACTTTTGTAAGTAGGTGTGTTTTGTCTACCCTTCAAATGATCATTCAATGATCACTCATACTTTTTCATCTTCCGGTCTTTCATTTCAAATGCTTTTAATTCCTAGCTTACTAAACCACATATTTGTGTTACAGTAGTGTTGGCCTGTGTCTGTAAAATTAACATTGCACCCAATTCATTCTTGGCACTCTGTAGAATACTCTAGAGACACAAGCAAAATCTCAATATTTCAGACTTTACCTGTAACTGCCAGGCATTATACACACAAGCTAGGGATTGTATACAGTGCCCGAAAGCTAAGAATTGTATGCTTTGCCTGTAACCTATCCATAGCTAACTCACCCTTCAGGTGCAGTTTCCTTCACTGAAGACATAGCTTTTTTCTCTCCCCTGCGGCAGCCCATGGGATCGGAGCGGATGGAGATGCGCAAACGGCAGATGTCGGCCCAGCAGGAGCTGCCGAGCGCTGCACGGGCCCCGCAGGACGCCGGGAACCGAGGGTCCAATGCCTGCTGCTTCTGCTGGTGCTGCTGCTGCAGCTGCTCCTGGTATGTTGTCCAGACAGATCCGCTCGTTCTTTTTTTCTCCTGTGAGCAACTGCTTCTGGCAGCTCTTAGTGCGAAGGGCCTGCACATAACATCCGGGAATCCCTCTGAATCGTGCGTACCTGGGGCAAGAAGTTAAATTATTTGCACCTAGCAAGTCTCTAGGAAAAGAGTATAATAATAAAAATAGTAAACTTTATTTTATATAGCGCCTTTAAAGGTGGCTTCTCAAAGCGCTTTACAGAATGAGAACAACAGTAAATAATAAAAAGAATACACAAGATGAAACACAATTACAATATACAGAGGAGACAGTGGATGGTGGTACTAGAAAAAGCATGGGGGTGAAGAATGGAACCAGTTAAGTAAAGGCTCTTCTAAAGAAGAAGGTTTTGAGTCTGGATTTGAAGGAGTTTAGAGAAGGTGACTCTCTGATATCCTTGGGCAGAGAGTTCCAGAGCTTGGGGGCTTAGCAGGAGAAGGCCCTGTCGCCCATACAATGTAGACGGGCTTGGGGGACAGTTAGGAGACCAGAATTAGAAGAGTGAAGGTTGCAAGGTGGGAAGTAAGGCGATAATAGTTCAGAAAGGTACTGAGGTGCCCAGCCATGCAGAGCCTTATAGGTGAGCATGAGGATTTTAAAGTCCACACGGAATTTGACAGGAAGCCAGTGCAAGGACTCCAGGATAGGAGTAATGTGACCACTTGCACTAGACCTGGTCAGGATCCTGGCTGCTGAATTTTGGACATACTGCAGTTTGTTCAGAGTAGATTTAGATACCCCAGTGAGTAGAGCATTACAGTAGTCAATTCAAGAGAACTCAAATGTGTTGATCAGCTTTTCAGCGACAGTTAGTGATAGCATGGGGCGTAGTCTAGCGATATGTGAAAAAAATATGTTTTGACAAAATGCTGCACATGTGGGTCAAATGTTAAGCCAGAATCGAATATCACCCCAAGGTTTTTCAATTTAGTCTGAAGTTCAAGTACAGAACCATCTACAGATAGGGTTACAGGATTGGCTTTACGAAGTTGATGGGGGTTGCCAATAAGCATGACTTCAGTCTTGTCACAGTTAAGATGAAGGAAATTTTGAGTCATCCAAGTTATTATGTCACAGATGCAATTAGATAGAACAGAGACAGCCACATCAGTGTCAGGTTTGGTATGGATGTATATTTGAGTATCATCAGCGTAGAAATGATGACTGAGGCCATGTGATCTTAAAAGCTGACCAAGTGGTGGAGCTGGAATTGCAAAGTGTCTCAACAAAGGAATTCCTTCTGGGACGTTTCTCATTTGGTGAGGATGCCATGTGTTGTTTAGGTGTACTACTCTTTTTTTAGCTACACAAACTGAATCATAATAGTTGTTTTCCACATCATTTTTTCGTAACTTCCATTTTAAATATCAGATGAGATTACATTTTTTTATTTCTGTGTCCCCCCCCCATCGGGTTTTGAAGCAAAATGCAAAATACATTTCTGGCTAGGGACACTAGTTCAGAAATCCAGATTTTGCGTTCATGGCCTTATAGAGTTCTAAAGGCTGAATGGTAAAAACCGGAAAAATAGAAGTGTTGTGAGAAGGAGGATTCAAAATATGAACCTCACGAAGAAGTTGAAGCTCTGGGCTTCAGTCTACCATGGATGCTTAATGTTGGGAAAAGCACTGATAAGGCCCAAGAGGGCTCATGGGCTTGGTTTTTGAAAATGTTTCTTCTGACATGACTTTTATGTGGCACGTCGCGTAAAAGCCAAGTTACAGGAGTTAGGATTGATCAACATTGGTTTTTTTAATCTCTTTCCCGTTGAATTTCTAACCGGCAAAGGCTGATAAGCACCCACGCCAGGAGGATTAGGTGTAGCTAAATAACGAGCTACACTGGGAATCTTCTGAGCACCAGTCTGTGGCATAGAGGAAACAACCCCAGATGGTTTCCTCTTTTCTGGCAGTGGTGCTTGTGTTAGGATTAAAATGCCATTCCCAACTTTAATCTTAATTAAACCCTACTAATGTTTCACAACTAGTTATTAAGATCTCTGAATGTTAATTGTTTTGGCTACAGACTGGTTTGAAAGTCTCACTAGGTTTTAATGACATTCAAAAGAAGAAAAGCTGCTTTTGCACCTGGTGAGAAACCTTGGCTCATCTTAATTATGGTGAAGAAAAACCTAAAGCCATTAGAGAGGTAGTGTTTACAAGATGTGCATCACTTGGGATGTATGCACCAGGGATATCTGTTTTTCACAGATTGGGTACAAGTGTTTGCTTCATCTTATAACATCTTTTAAAAAACACAAAAAAATGTATTGCAAGATTGTGTTATCTGAAATTATTAACCAAGAAATCTCACTGCTAGTATTTTTCTTTGAAAGAGCAATGTAAGGATAAGAGAAGAATTTTACGAACGGAAACATAGCTGCAAAAATGGCTTAAACTCTTCACACTGAATTGTGAAAATTCGGAATTTGTACTAATCTTTCCAACATGCAGTACAACAGGTATAATTTCTAAATATGCAATTCTATAAAACATAGCAAATGTGTTATCAATATGGGGGTGACTGTGACATACATAAACAAGGAAATTAATATGTGAGTTTCAATTTCTATAATATGGCAGTGACTTTAATTGATAAAAAACTTGTGACACAGGAATGAACTACAGTATATGGTTTGTGTCTACAAATTGCCCAGGTGCTTATTAACTGAATGAAATTTAACTTATTAATAATCGTGCAAACATACTTGTCACTCTTATCATTATCATTTTAGACATTACCTGATAGACATAGCTTTCTTCTTACGATTCCTCTTGAGATTCCACCAGTCTGTTCTTGTTTGTGAACACAGTCAAGCTGAGGCTGATGTTAAGACGCTGATGTTTGATTCCAGTCCGTCTCAGGACATGCACAGACACAAACACACTCACACCAGGGCCAATTTTCCAAGAAACCAATTAAAGGGAATCTGCAATGCTATTTTTATATTTCAGGGTTAAAAAGAATCAGCAATGATGAGCGCATTTTAAAACCATAATAAAAGTAAAATGTACACAGTAGCTTGTGTAACCTCAAATTTATATCACAAAATAGACTACATTTCCAGCTATGCACTGCGCCATATTCTGCTATTCAGAAAAAGGCAACAAAACTTCCAGTGACGTGAAGCAACCCTATTACATTATAAACAAGCAGGCTTGTGAATACATCTTTTAATCCTATAGAAATATTGCTTTCGATTTCGAGGCAGTTTTACCAATAAATGAAACTTACTTGTTAACCCTGCATGCACATCACATTGGGAAATTTTCTGCAGTGAAATATCTGCTGCACAACCTGTGCTTAATTCGTTCATACATCACATTACAGTAGTCATTACAGTGACTAGTGAGCAGGGAGGGCAGCTCCCCATCACAATTTGTGGGAACTCCAGCCCATGGAGAGACCAGGGGTTTGTAGTTACAGTATTTTCCCAAAGTTAACGATTTTGTACTTAATTGGGAATTTCTACAATTTTCCTACACTGTCAATTAATTTATTTTGTTACCAAAATTTAATAACCCGCCTTGTGACTGCAATTCCCCTTTAATCTACCAGAATGCTTTTGGACACCCCTACCAAGAGAAAAATCCATGTGACCACGTGGGTCACGTACAAACGCCATGCAAATAGCACCCTAGATCTGAAATTGAACCCAGGGCCACAGAACTGCGAGGCAGCACCACTGCCCATAGCACCATCGTAGCACAATGTAACAACACAATGAAGTTTAAAGTGTCTTATAAATCTTTCAGGATTATGGAGAAGGAGAAAGTTCTGATTAAACTTTCAAGACTTTCTGTCTTCTTTTCATTTTGCAGCCTTACAAATGTTTCTTTTTCCAAGAAAGCAGGGTAAACATGGCTTGCATGGTAAACCTTTTATTGAAATTCTATCATATTATCTGATATTTATGTTACACAAAGTGAGGTTTTGTCTTTTTTTTTATTCAGTCTTTTGATAGATTATATGTTATGTGTGGTTTGAAAAACTATGACCTTATTTCAAAACAACTAAAATTGTAAATTATTGTAGGAAGCATCTATCAGTGTAATAACCTGTGTTTTGAATATAAGGCATATAAATGTATATCCCTGAGAGTTCAACAAGGACGTAAGACGATTATGGTGTTCACTCTTCATTTCAGCAGAATTATCTTGAGTTTTATCATATTATAGAAATAAAATGTGATGTCACCTAGGAAATATCTTCATTGTATCATTGTACTATTTTAAAGAGTGAAAAGAGTAATTTCTTCTTCTGCTAAAACAAAACTATCCACAAACAAAACAAAAGGATGACATTGATAGATTAGTAAAATAAACTCATTTAGTAATTGAAAAAAGTAACTTGTATCCAACTGTTACAAAACAATGAATTAATGAATTAATGAATTAGAAAGCTTTTGTCAGATTGAAAACGCTTTAGAGACATGACTGTTCAAACTGTGAAATCAGTGTCATGAATATTGAGCAAAAGTGCCTTTTATTTTCAGAATTATCAATGTAGTTTGATTTTGTAAATTTTTTAAAGTTGAAATGTAAATTACAAATATATAACCATTACAAAATAATTCAAAGTTGTATTTGTACAAAGTCAAAGTCAGAGAAAAGTTGGGGGTATATCAACACAAATTATGACTTTGATAACTTAGGAAAATAAACTATTAATGATTTCCATATTTGAAAAAATACCATGACTGAGTATACTCTTAGCTAACAATTTTTTTGCTACAGACAGCAGGAGAGGTAGCAAAATAAGAAGTGTGACTGAACTAAAAAAAGACCTTTCATATGTTCCCTGTAGGTGATGACTATAAAGCAGTTCTTATTGCCCTACTCTCACAGATCATATTAACTGTAAATTTAGCCCTGTGGGCTCAAGTCCTTCAAAAGTTGTGAATTCAAATGAACTAAACTGCAGATAATTTTCCTGCTTGTTATCTGCATGTAGATCAAATGCTTTGTTTACTACCTTGCAGTCTCACTGTTAGGAATGAAGAGGGAGAGGGTAGAAGCAGGAGGCCCTCCTGTGATGTCAAGGCAGAAAGCACCACCAACTGTGAAGAAAGGTAATGAATCCACTGTTTTCAGTAGCGTTTGATGGGAAGTTTTATTTTCTACTAGAAATGTACTTCTTTTGGAAATGTTGAAAGACAGCACTGCGTTGTAGCTATGTTATAACCTTATTTTGACAGAATTGTGATTTTATTTTAAATGTAAAACTTCTGCATGGCCTTGCAATCTGTCATCTGTAATGCACGGTGTGCTTCACACAGGTTAAATTAGAATTTAAGCTGAATTTGAAAGGTTCTTTAAATGCACGTGTTGATTAGTTCATTATTTGCCTTTTTAATTAGTCACTGTATTTAAAGAGCAGTTTTCCAAAATTCTGGAATATAGTAGGATCTTATGTCTTAATATAGTGGAAATTGAAAGAACCTACAGTAAGTGTGTCATTACAATAGAACATTGTTTGCTACTAGTGTTACTAGATACAGTGTTACTGTGTACAAATTTATTAAAACCCATCTCCAAGATTTTGGATGTTTTCAAACACTGAATCTGCTGCTGTTAAAAAATCTTTTTTTTAAATTATTGTTACTGTTGTTGTTATATTAAGTATATGCAACAGGTACAATAAGGTAAATAATAATTAAAATATTAATTACTTATACAATACAGACTTACTTAAAATGTATTTGGGTTCATGCTGTGTCTGCTTTAATGATTCTAAAATGCTCTGGTGCACTTTTAACATGTTATGCAGTTACTTTAGAGGGAACATGGGCGACCTTACCATTGCCAAATGTCAATCTACAATATCATGTTGTTAATGATTAGGTAATCAACACATCACAGTATAACTAATTACAAACTGTGCTGTTGTCTTAATTATTTCTCAGACTGGTTTCTTTCTGTCAGCTTGAGGTTTCTGACTCAGGTGTATCAGGTAATTCTAGTTCACCTGTGAATCCCCTGTGAGTCTCCATTTATTTCCCTTCCCCAGGAAAAAAGAACAGTGAATAAGCAAAGATAAGTGGGCTCTAAAGGTTTCTAACAATTTGTAGTGCAGTACAGTTACTGTTAATGAGAAATCGGAAATTAATATTTGTCAAATTATGCAGGTCCTTTGCAACTAGAAAGCACGGCATAAAATATTATCAATGAAATAAAATGGTCAACCACATTCATGGGCTGGTGTTTTAAATTAGGATTTTTTCAGTGCGTTTCCAAAATGAAAAAAACAGACTTTCACCATTTATCAAAATGTCTTGTCCTCCCTTTCCTTGAAATGAAGCCCAAACCCAACTTTGGAAGAGGTGTGTACATGGGGCCAGTCATTTGACAAACTCATGAGGAGTGCTGGGGGACGGAATGCGTTTCGTGAGTTCTTACGGACGGAGTTCAGCGAGGAGAACATGTTGTTTTGGCTAGCCTGTGAAGACCTAAAAAATGAAACCAACAAAAGTGTCGTAGAAGAAAAGGCTAGGCTAATATACGAGGACTACATTTCAATTCTTTCACCTAAAGAGGTAGGTGTTCTCAAGTTACTTGTAACAGACTATTGCAAAGCATGCTGTAATGAATAAGAAACCTGCACGTGTACATTTTAGAGACGTGATTGTACATTAAATTGTGAAATCAGTGTCATGAATATTAAGTAAAAGTACCTGTTAATTTCAGAATTATTAGTCCAATTTGTTTTGTACATTTTTTTTATTTTAAATATTAATGATCATGTATTACTATAGCATAATTGTATGTGATATTTCTAAAAATAGTTCAGGAAATATTCAATGAAGTCAGCTCCGGTGTAAATAGTTCTTTTGTTTGTTTATGTATATAGCTGGTTCCAAACATCTTTGCTCTCATTTATAGTTCCAAACATTAGGTGAGGTCAAAGAACTGATCAACCATTAAAAGTCTTCTCTGTCAGGGGTTTGTCGCAATTGAGCATGAACACAGCATATTTGATGCTTGAAATGGACCAAAAGTAACATGATTCTCACCAGAGTAATACACAACAGCCAGTGTTGTTATTTCTGTGATATGTCAAGATGGAATCAAAAGGCCAGCAATATGATACAGTATATACAGTAAGTGCAATTAACTATGCATTAGGTTTACATTTGACCACATGTACAGTAAATGTTTTTTCTGGTTTTATGACTGTGAGTTATGGTTTTATTACACCATTCACACAAATCTGTTTTTTTTTTCAATAATTTTCTAAAATGAATGAATGCACAATCTAAAAGTATGCACAATCACAGTTTTATTCATTCACTATATGACTTTTTATAGATAATAATAATTAGCACTTTTCCGGACACTCCACTCAAAGCGCTTTACAGGTAATGGGGACTCCCCTCCACCACCAATGTGCGGCCCCACCTGGATGATGCAACGGCAGCCATAGTGCACCAGAACGCTCACCACACAGCATTCTGGAGGAGAGCAGAGTAATGAAGCCAATTCATAGACGGGGATTATTAGGAGGCCATGATTGATAAGGGCCAATGGGGTTACACCCCTACTCTTTATGAGAAACCCTGGGATTTTTAATGACCACAGAGACCACATTAAGAGGTTTTACGTCTCATCCGAAGGACGGCGCCTATTTACAGTATAGTGTCCCCGTCACTATACTGGGGCATTAGGACCCACATAGACCGCAGCCCCCTGCTGGCCCCACTAACACCACTTCTGGCAGCAACCTTAGTTTTTCCCAGGAGGTCTCCCATCCAGGTACTGACCAGGTCACACATGCTTAGCTTCAGTGGGCTGCTAGTTGTGAGTTGCAGGGTGATATAGCTGCTGGCTTAGATGATTGAGTGAAGCTGAGGAGTAAACACACAAAAAAGTCATATATTAAAAAAAATAAAAATTGCAATACAATCATATTGTATTAACAGTGCTGGCTTGTTTCAAATTAATTTACAACTGCTAGATAATAGTATATAAAGTTTTATTTATTGGATAATTATATATTATAACACATTTTCTAATAAATCTCAATTATAGTTACTGTGAATGTTTCAGTGTTATAAAAGAAAATGTTTATATTTACCAGTAAATTAATCTAATCATTCTTTCCTTTCTCTCCCTCATTGGGACTGTTCACTGTATCTAAACAGAAAGTTTACTATATCTCTATCTTATCTTTCTATCTAAACCATAAAGTGTATTGTCCACTTAAGCACTTTGACTAGAAAGGGATCAGATTGTATTATCTAGCAGTTGTAAATTAATTTGAAAATACACATAGATAATAAAAGGCAGTTTTGTGATCATTGATTGATTTTTGATGTCTGAGCCCTGATCTCTTACAGGCTGTTCTGAATTTGCCACAGTAAATGACATGTAGGATATACAGGTAGCTAGCCATAATACATCTTTGACTGTGTTTTAGTATTGTTGCTTTGTTAGTTAAAGCTTTAAGAAATTTAACATACTTAAAGCCACATATTCAGTACGCTTAAACCACTTTTATCTTTTAAATGTAGAGTAACATTAAGCAACTGCATTTATTGATTAAAAACATTGGCATTTTTTGGAAGACATCCTTTTTTTGTAATATGTTAATGTTCTGATCAATTAAAAAAATCACATATTAATATAAAAGACATGTTGAATGATTATTATGTGTATTGTATATCTCCAGCTCGGTATTTATGAATTGATAAAGGCATTGAAGAGGGTAACCGTGTGATGGAATAGAAATTAAAACAAAGCTTTTATAAAAAGATCAGTGGATCACATACCAGTTCATTTTCCATTCAAATGTGTATATCCTACATAATAAATTCACTCATAGCTTAATGGTGGTAATTATAAATTAGTAGTGCTCAATTTCTCTATGTCATAGGATCTTTGAGGGAATATTTTTCTTCAGCAAAGGGCTGCGTCTAATGAATACACTTCTAACTTTACCTGTTCAACTTTTTAATACTTTCCTTTCTCACAAATGTTTTGTCTTTTTTTTTTTATAGGTGAGTCTGGACTCCAGAGTTCGTGAAGTGATAAACAGAAACATGCTTGAACCAACATCCCATACGTTTGATGATGCACAGCTTCAGATTTACACCTTAATGCACAGAGACTCTTACCCTCGATTTATGAACTCGTCAGTCTACAAGAGTCTGCTCCAGACCCTTACAGAACCACCCACAGAATCATAGGAACTGGTTTTCCCTTTCATAATTTGTTTTTGTTAGAATATGTCAGAGGGCCAATCAGCTCTTTACAGGGATTTTACAGCTAAGGGATCTGCACCTGAAAGTAATACTCAGGCTTCTTTTACTATGGATTTTAAGGTCTCAAATCTCCTGAGGGCTCAACACCACAAGCTTCAGATCAACAAAACACTCCAAAGGATATTAATGATGACATTATTATTATTATTATTATTATTATTATTATTATTATTATTATTATTATTATTATTATTATTATTATAGCAGAAGGCTATTTTGGTAAAGGTGATTCTGGTGGGGCAAAAATGATTAGTGTAGTTTTTTTTACAAAGTGTATGTAGAAAAGGGCATACCATGAAAAAGCAAATAATTTTTTAAAACGCAAGAAACACTTATTGAAGTAATTTGCCAGATATTTGTTTTTAACGGGGACAATGCTGTTAGCCAGTTTTTCTTTTTTCTCACTTTTGCTTTACCTACTTTTTAATACACACATTTCACAAACATGCACAAAGATACACAGTACTCACCAAAAATAGCCGGGCAACTTCAAATTTTAAACTTTAAAAAAAAAGTGAAGTTTGTGTTCAAAAACTGTAATTGTTTTAGGTTTGTCATAAGAGTGCACATACAAATAAGCTTATCACAGGGTAATTAAGGGTTACGTGATATTTTAGGAGCTAGAAAGATCAATATAACTTAGATCTGAATGAATGAAAACTGAATGAAATTATATTATCTTTTAATATCTGGATACCAATGTAAAGACAACTTTATGTTATGTTAAATTAAAAGAGAAGTCAGTGAAAGTAGAATTTTTGTAATGAGTTCTTTGAATGTTCAGAAGATAATTTGCTACACAGTTCATACAGTACATAAAAGATAAGTCTGATTTATAGGAGTGATATCAGAAGAAAAAAGTATACTCTCAATACTAGTTAGACATGTCCACAGTTAAAGCAGCAGGAACCTCAGATCAGAAGAAGTTCAGATCAATCTGACCTTCTGGTCTTCCATCAGAAACTAAGAGATCTACACATACTGTACATGAGATAAGACTTTTGCTTGTGTTTTCTCAGAATGTGTTTCTACTGTCATCCAATGTTTGACAACAGGGGCTTGAATAGCAAATGAAAATAGCAAAATGGATTAAGATATAAAAAAAAGGGAACATTATGAAGCCAGTCTTTTTACAACATTATTTTACTTCTCAGCTGAACAAAGCACTGTGCCATGCAGGTAACATTTGAAAGTAAATCTGCAAAATATATTGCATACATTCAATTTATGCGTTAATCACTTAAGAAAACTGCTTTAATATGTGACAAAATAATACAAATTATACCAAATTATTGGTTTAGCGCACTACATTTACTCCTAATTTTGTAAACAGGGACGAGCACTGCAAATGCAAAGCACAGGGCTCATCACAGTGTTTTTTAGTGCAAGAAATATATGTATTTGAGTCTGTCTCAGTAAAAATTATCACTGTGATTACATTTATTTCGTGGAGTATCTTCGTGTTTTCTGAGTGGAATTAGAACTCATAAAGCTTTCCATAACTTCTTAAAAAATATGAGAAGATTTTCATAAACCATTGCTATGTTAAAGTAATCCTCAACTGAAACTATTTGCAAAAACTGCATTCTTGTACAGCTGTGGAAAAAATATGGTTTACTGGAATGTTACTATTGTGTTATTGTAAACTACAATAATGATGATGATAATAATAATAATAATACATCTCAACACTCACCAGGACAAGTGAACTAAAAATGGATGAGTGAATAATGATCATATCTGAAGTTCTTTTTACTGAATATATTCAACATAAATGAGTAATGTTTAAATACCATATTAAAATAATATATAACTTATTGAAAGACATTCAATAACATAGATTTGTCTGTAATAAAAGCACATGTATGTAGTTCTATAGAATGTTGGTATGGATCTATGGAAATACATTGTTATGACAATTTGCCTGTGAAATTTTAATCTTTTGAAACTTCTTATTTTTGTGTCCTTCCCTGTAGCTCTGAATGACCCAAAATAATGTACAGTGTGTAACTTCCTACTGATTCTTATACTGTTGTTTTTTATCCTGGCATTTTATATACAAATACACTCTTACATGTATAGCGAGAGTAACACTGAAGTGAAATTATAATATTGCAGTAAGTACAGAAGTTTTTATATATATATATTATCTTATTCTGCCTTCACTTTCTTATTAAATGTTTCAAACGAAAACTTTGGAGTTGCCAAGTTACTTTTTGATAGAATTATTTATGTACTCAAAGACAAGAGCTACAATTGGGGAAGTGCTTTGAGATTTAGTTTGTGACATTTATGGCATGGGAAATCTTCATTTAAACCTCTAGTCACATTTACAAATGACAAATTTGTCTTAGCCTACACTCTGCCAGTTAGCAGTAGTACTTCCACTTGTCTTGGAGTATATAGTACTTCTTTTACACCGAATATCCATTCAATTTGAGCTGATGGAAAAATAATATAGATCAACCTCAAATTATCTACGCCAATGGTTTGGAATAATACTGCCTATTATTTATTTTGTTGTTGTAAAATTTGTTTTTTTATATCACAGTTTGCTTAAAAAAGGCATTTTTAATTAACAACTTGTGAATGTTTATAATATGGTTTAAATAGTCTTGGGTTTTAATTTACTGAAGAAAACAGTGGAAAAATTGTGGGCATTTGAATTCTTTTGAACTATAATAAAGCACAAGAATTTTATCGAGTTTTATTGGTGCCCTGTTTAATGCCTTCTGCTTCATCGTGGGTTGCACAAAGCAGAAAATGTCAACTTCATACAACTGAGTAAAATATTTCAAATACTATCGCTAAATACAGTATTACACGATACATCACACCTTAGGCATGTTGTTTTGGATAGTGGGTGAGGAAGTATGAAATGAAAATCAAAATGAAATGAAAAGCACATAGCTAGATAAAACTAACAATATTTGGTGATCAGCAGGCAAGGTATGGCAGGTATTTTGTCCATATTTTGAAACACAAAGGTGTCCTAGATTTCCTTGCAGTTGTCATTAATTCACATCTTGTCACCAGCATTGCTTCACAAGGGGATTCCTATCGGAGCATCTCATTCCCTCATTAAACTGTAAATCCTGGCTGGAGAGTAGACAAAACACTCATGCAGATTGTCAATCTGCTTACCGTCTGTTAATAAGGACAGTGGAGGAAAAATGTGTCAGAGAGACTTATGACTTGAATTTGTACTTGAGCTTTTGAAATATTACAATTTTTATTTCTTTTGATTGCCATTCTAAGAGTTTTTGTGTCCAATCAAGTGTCCACTAAATCTTCTATTACTTTCCTTAGAAATAACTTCTGTGTTTTTGTCAATATAAATTTAATTTTATGAGATTGATGGGTGAGTGATGGCTTATACTGTACTTCCAGTGAGGAATAATTTGGAGATTGTTATTTTCATTAGTTAGGGGGATTCACTCTTGTGCGGGGAGGGTAAGGTAGTCTCAGACATTTGCAAATTATAAGGGTTGTAGTTACAGATGTAGCCATTCAAAATGCACCACTTCATCTTTCATCAGTTCTTCAAAATCCCAAAGGTAGTGATTTACTAATGTTCAGTGAAAATATTCTAGTAGGAATTCTTGTTCCTTTTTTTGTATATTGAAAACATCTCATCATCCCTTAAATAAACCACTAAAAAATAAAATACAGAAAGGTTGCTGCTGTATGTGTGTATGTGCTATGTTGAGACTAACAAACTGCAACATCAATACAAGGCCTGAACAAAATGCTGAAACCAATTATATTATACCCACTTGTTGTAACACACAGTATAGATTCGATGGGGTTTTTTTGTATTCAACAACCTACACCAATCATTAAAAATATATTATACTGAGTATGGTATATCTATCAGTATCTGTATTATATCTGGTCAAGGAGTTCAAATAAAGGGTGAGAACTTAAATTGGTGTGATACAATTAGCAGAGTATCACCAGGATCTGTACTAGGGCCACTGCTCTCCTTAAGTTATATGAATGATTTAGATTCCATTATAGTTGGTTAACTAGTCAAATTGTCAGCTAATACCAAATTAGGAGGATTAGCAATCGCTGTGGAAGCAGCACATGAAATTCACAGTCTTAAAATTCAGGTCAGGGCAAACACTTGGCAGAAGATGCCTAATGTAGACAAGTGTTCAGGATTTCAGATGTACAGTAGATCATAAAACATAAATTATAAATACAAAATGGGAGAAGCTGAGCTAGAAGAAGCTGCTTAGAGTTAGGTGTTTTTGTTGACATGTCATTTAAATCATCTTCTAGAAATTGGGGGGAATATTGTGTACAATTTTATGTAGCATATCATAAAAGTTATTGCTGCTCTGTAAATAGTTGAGAGTGAACATTGAAATATGAACCAGAAGAGACAAATTGAAACTACATGGAAGTGCATAAAACCGAGAACGGGAGGCACTTCTCTTCCCGAAGGGTTGTGGGAATATTTATCGTGCTACTTAGCTTTGTTGTTAAAGCTTCTTTCAAGAAACGGCTGTAAGATATGCCTGGATCAATTATCTATTAACTACCAAACAGGCTAGATGGGCCAAATGGCATGTCTCATTTGTAACCTATGTGATGTTTTCATGAGAAGTTAACAGTTTATAATACTTTAATTCTTGGGAAAAGCCAAACAATGTTGTGGTACAGTAAATAAGCACTACATGCCATTGCTTGATAAGTAAAGGGTTAAGTGCATCAAGAAAACAACAGAATCAATGAGGGTATTCTTAAGATAATCTTAAAATTATCATGGTCCATGTGACAGAATGTGACTTTCCAGAAATAAGTTATTTGCTTATTTTAGCCATTTTGAAAACATGTGTAACACACAGGAAGCTTTCATATGGATATTTTTTAATGGCTGATACTAAATATAAGTACCGTGCAAATTACAGTTTTCCTGAAGACAATGTGCTTAAGCTTTAGCCATCCGAAAACCTGTAATCAAAGGGTAATCAGAATTTTCTACAGGACACCTGCCATTTTACAGGTAACTTCATGGAGCAAACTGTAGTATGTACAGTTTTTATACATAATGCCTTGAAAAAATATTTACCCCCTTCCAAATATATCCCATTTGCTTAAATTACAAATACAGATGAATTGAACACTTTTATGGGTGAAAGAAACACTAAAATGCATTGATTGCACAATTATTCACGCCCTGTATGAATATTTGGTGGAGCAGCTTAGTTAGAAATTACAGGCTATAAGGTTAACTCACTCTTCTTTGCAAATATGCTAAAGCTCTGTCAGTTGGTTTTTGGATCATTGGTGAATAACAATTTTCAAGTCTGTCCACAGATTTTATATATTTATATAGATTTCTTCCTGTTAATTAGGTTCAGTGAAGCTTTGTTCCTTTGTTTTGGGTCATTGTCTTGTAGAAAGTTGAACATTTGTCCTATTAAAGGTTTCTTTGGAAGACTGAAGCAGCTTTCCCTTTAAGATTTGGTTGTACATTGTTCCATTTCCCCTTCAATATTGAAGCTTCCCAATCGCCGTCGATGACATGGCCCCAAAACATAATGCTGCCACCACTATTCTTGACAGTAAGAAAGGTATTAACAGGATGATACCTTGGACTGGGTTTGCGCTAATATAACACATTCCACATTAAATAAAAAGTTTTAATTTTGATATTCACTGACCACAAAAACATTTGCCACATTCTGGCTGTGTCTCTTAAATGTTTGTTCCAAACTCCATGTTGGATTTGATATGTTTTTGTTCAGTACATAAAGGTTACCTTGTGAGTGACTGGTATGACTTTGTTGACTCATTAACATTTTCTCCCATCTTAGCCATTGAACTCTCTCACAGTGGAATCTAACCAGTTTCCTCCATTTCTGGCAACGTAGTTTGGAAAGACTAGGCAGTATCTGGGTAGTTTGATATACCCATTGATCAACGTCAGTACTTAAAATGACATTCAGTGTTCCTCTTCAATTATTCATACCTTCCCCTGATTACAGTTTTTATGCTTGATTTGTTTTGAAAGCTCCTTGCTTTTTATATTTTAACTGATGTTTGAAATGTACTGCTTGACTGTAGGATTTTACAGAGGTGCATTTATTCTGAAATAATGAGAATTACTTTTTTTGTGCACATAGGTCATTCAAATAATTGTATAACTTTCCTTAGTAATTTTGTACACAGGAAGTAATTTAGGATTTAATTCAGATTTGACACAGCATGTGGGGATAGTTATGCAATCAACATATTTCTATGTGTTAAAGTGGTGGGTCATTTGCATTTCACATCTTGAAATTCCACATCTAAGAAAAATGTTTGCATTTCACAGACTCTGAAAACAATGGGTGGAAACCTAAGTGTTTGTGTAGCTACAGGTAAGCCTGTAAACAAGGAGGATCAAAGGGAATATTCTGGTTTACTCAAGTTGGTAGAGTAAATCATTAGAGTCTTCATCAGTCCATAAAAAGAGACTTAGGTAGGAAGGAAGAAGACACAGGAGAAAAGGAAGACAAAAAGAGAGAGGCAGATTGAAGAAACTTCTCTTGTTCTAGGTTTGTGCCAGGACCTTCTACTGATCAGATTCTGGCTAGGTAATTGGAACTTCATTTTAGAGAGCTTTCTGTCCCTGTTTTTTAAAGAAATGCTGATTTCTTTTATTGTGGAATCCTCAGGCTTAAAATATTCTCTCCTAATTTGGTGATGTATCTTTAGCATACAGAGATAGATACCTATTCATGTTTTAGTATCCTTGTTACAGGGAGGGGCATTTAGTGCTGAGTTATATACTTCTGGCACTGCTAGCCACTACCACTGACTGTTAAGTTGCATACTGCATGTTTTTTTTGTTTATTATTGTATATTGTAAAATATATATGTTGTATTGCACTGTTTACTAGAAGATACACTACTCGCCTACTTTTATTTATTGCTTCACCTGCTTCAGTCTTCACCTGTCTGTACACTGAGAGAACAAGCACAATTAAGAATTCCAATGCACTTGTTACAAATGGCAAATAATCTTTGAACTTGAACTTTATTTAGGATGCAAAGTATTTCTCTTCTTGGCTAGGTGTTGGATAGTGTTTCAGGTTACAAGGTTAGCATTCTGGATTTTCTGGTCTGTAGAAAGTAGTATGAATTATATATTTGTTTGTCCTAGTTTGCCTCTGATGTATTACTCTTTCACCAGAGCTGTGCCAGAGAATAAAAAACTTACGTGCCTCAAATAAGATCTAGCACTAAGGTTATTTTTGATATTCGGATCTAATTATTTATTTTAATTATTCAATTTCCAACAACAGTTTCTTGTCTTCCATCAAAGCATCTTTGAAGAAACATACAAACAGTAAAAGTGAACATTACATTACGTTATATTCACTGTTCAAAGTGAATATACAGTAACACCACTCCTGCAGGAATGCACACAAATACACACCAGTACCAAAACTTGCTTGAGCTATACTCACACCAAACCCATATAATCACCATAACCTCTTCAGTCTTGAACATAATCCACCAATGGCGTTTGCGCATAAACCATTGCTTCTTTATTGTGAACTCAATTATTGATAGAGTAATTTGACTCAATATGGGATGAAAGAATTCCTCATTTTGTTAAATCTACATTGAAGGCAAGAGCTGATATAGGCAGAATATGCAATGGATCAGAGGACATACTAAACACTATGGACATACTAAACACTAGTTTCCATCTACTGTAAGCCTAAACAGTTGGAAAGTTACAAGGTTGCAAGTTTGAAAGTAGTTAACTCATGTAAGTCTGAAAATAGTTAACTCATGTAAGTTTCAATATAAGGAGCAAAAATGTGAAAATTGTGAGCCTACCGGAAAGTACATTATGAGTATTAGATATAATAATTTTGTTGAGTCTTGAGTAAAAGGGCAGAGGATTGAAGTAAAAAAGCATAGTCCTTAACTAAAGAATTCAGGTTTCTCCTTGTGTCCACAAGATCAGTGTTCCCGCACATCTTAGTGAGGGTGAATGCTGATCAGAAGTTGAGAACAAGGACAGGGGAGGATTTATCTAGATTATAACCTACAATACTGTTGAAATCACCTGCTAGAAAACCCAAATCTTTGCAATGCATGTTAATCAAAAGCAGCATATCAGCCTTCAGTTTATTGGAATTGTAAACATTAAGAATAGTGACATGCTGTCCAAATATTGAACCTGATATGAAAACAAACCTTCCATGATATTGACTTGCTGCTCTAAAATAAATGGACCTGGTTTGCTTATGAGGATAGCTGTGCCCTTTTTACATTAATTAAAAGGTGAAAAATAGATGTGCCCTACCCAATCTGCTTTGAGATTTAGATTTAGATGCTCATTTTCAGTTAAATATGTTTCTTGAAGCATAGCAATGTCTGATCTTTGTCAGCATTTTTTTTAAAATTTCATGCCCTATGCAATTAATATTCCATATAATAAACCAATGAAGTGGTCATTGATCAGTATACAAAAGCTAAACACATTCAGGTACATTCTATGTGGGTCATTAAACTTAACTGATGTCTGACAAGCAGGGATGTGGACACTGCATATTCACAACTCAAGATGAAGTATAGAAGTCTGGTTCTAACCAAGATTAACGAAATGAAAACAGACAAGGCCCCAAACAGTGCATTGGGTATTCAAAACACACCACAATATTACTATGTAATATTGTAGGGACAGAAAAGATATAGCAGTCACTGATCAGCTAAGAGTTACCAGATTCTCTGTCCAAATATTAGTTGATATAAGAAGGGCCTAGGAACCAATTCCTTACCTCCATTTATATTTTTACACAATTTCTTGAATGTGACGTGAAATGTTAGTCTTCGATATTGTCCAAAACAGCTTTCACGGATGCAGGTCAAGTGAATAAATGTAGTTCCCATTGAGCATGCAACTAAGCTTGGCCAGGCAGGCAAATTCTGAGACACATGTTCCAGTCAGCAAGTTTCCTTCACTGTTAAAACTCCTGTTGTTTCCTCATGACCTCAGCCAAGAGAGCCTGGTAGAATGAGACGGCTACAGTTGTGAATAATGTTGCTCTTCTTCAGTGGAGTTCAAAGGTATCCTCTTTTGCCAGAGCAATGGAGAAATCGCACTGGGGTCTCACAAACGCTTGTCGGGGTCTGGAGCAGGCCAGAATGATCTGTTGGCTCATTGAATGTCCACGATTTTATCTGAGGGAAGATTAAGACACTTTAGCAGCACTGACTGAAGAAATTTGGCAAGCAGTGTACAACCCCTTGAGTTTTCCAGTAGGCCCATGATGGATCTTGCATGTTTGACTTGATGTCTCAGTTATTTGGTTGACTTTTGTGGGTATAGCCAGCATCTTCCACTGTGGAAATCTGATTTTTCACCTCTATCACCCACACTTCAACTTTAACTTCTTTTAAAGAACACGATTTGTTACACGCAATAAAGCAGGCCTGCATTTTACACCACATATTGCTGCATTGGTTGACCCACCTGAGGAAGGCTCCACGGCCGAAACATTTTCTTACTTCTCTTTTCAGCATTGAATAAACCTATTACTTGTTCCTTTGCAGCCTATGCATCCTGACGCAGCTACCCACCTGAACCATTCACAATGCAGTTGTATAAGTTATCTCCTGCTTATCCTACTGGCAATCTTCATTTAAGGTAAATTGTCATCTATCAGAACATGTCTTAGTCTTAGATTGTGTGTGGTGAGAATGTCACTGTGATGAGTAACAAAGTTTGTGAGTTTCTTATAGATTAAAGCTGGCCCAAATCAGCCTTGATTGTTTAGTATTTGCACAGCTGCCCCTAGTCACCCCTTTAATTGAATTGAAGTAGAGGGAGTTAACTTTTCCACACAGGCATATTGGATGTAGGGTGACCTTGTTTATGAATAAAATCTCTGATAACATTCAGCAGCAAAATCGTGCAAACATCCAGAGATCCTGAAAGGGGGTGGATACTTTTTCACGGCACTGTAGCTTGTCAGGTGAGATTAAGTTAATTAGCCTTATTTCATAAACTAGTATTGGTTCTCATTACCTGGGTTGGTACAAAACATTGCACGCACAAAGCCAGACCAAGAATTCATTTGCTTCAAAACAAGAGCTGGCAAGCTTTGTTCTAGGAGATGATCCCCCTGGGAGCCTTCAAGAAACTGCAGGCATCACTCCATAAACAACAAACGAAACCTACGTAAAATTAATATAAGTTAAAAATACCATGTAATTAAACATTCACAACAGCAAATGTATGGGGAAAGTTTATAAAATCTTAAAGACAAATAGAACTCTTTCCTGTTCAGTAAAAAGGCAAAGGACTCTTGTTAATCACAATGACTGAAACAGGCATTATTTTTACCAAAACATTAACCCATTCAAACGCATCAAGGAAGAGATTTCTGTCAGGGCCCTGATAGTGCACCACTTCATACAGTGGGCAACATTTGTGACCATGGCTAATGAATGGGTGACCTTGTATTGTTGAACACTTAAGTGGATGCACCTGCGAAGATCACAAAGCAGAGTGCATTTCCAGCCTAATTGTTAGTTCATGTTCCCACTATACAAGATTAATAATGCATAAGATTAAAATTCAAACACTTCTAAACAATAAAATCTCATTTAAATTTCTCTCCTGGTCAGCAGCCTCCAGCATACATACTAATACCCCAAGCATACACATGAGCCCGCGTCTAATGATTTTTAGTAAAAGGGAAACAGATCCCTCTGCACATGGGTCTTTTCCTCAAAAATGAATATCTCCCCCTTATTATTATTATTAAGTAGCACAACAAAGTGAATACAGATTACTTTGCATATGTCTAAAATTACTAAATCCCCATGGGATTTGTTTTTCTTGAACCGTGAAAGTGGTTTACACTGCTGCTAGGGTTAAATTATACTGTTCTAATATTCAGAAACAAGCATCTTTTAGACCCGTTTCAGCCTTAAGAAATTACAGTGGCATTTTCTAGCCATTTTACAAAATGGCTAATTGAGGCTAGATTTTTTTTAGCAATGCTTCAGTTTTCTGCCAATTCTAACACATTCTGAAACACTAACTTTCATTACATCTCAGTAGAACTCTTCTTTTTCTAAATATATTCACTACAGGATGATACAGCTGGCATATTTTCCTACAAGTATCAAACACATAAGGAGACGTACAGACTCCAATCAACAGGCTGATGGGGTCTAGAAAGCCATTCAGATGAGATTGAAGATGGTAATTGGAGAATATGGCTTTGAGTGGTCTTTCATTGGATTTACCAAATTATTTTAGCAAAACATTGAAAATATTATTCCAAGAAACAAAAATGTTTTTGCATAATATCTATTATATTATGACTTCCATAATTTCTAAATTAACTCTTGATGGAACGAAAATGAAAACCGAATGAAAAACGAAAACCGTTGAGCTATCAAATAACGCTGAGATATTTAGTGATGAAAAATGTGAAGACAGTATGTGTACTCTATGAACTATAACAGACAATTACAATTCAATTTTAAATATGTATTTCATGTTTCTTAATGTACAGACTCTGCATGTATATTTTATGTACATTAACTTCAACTAAAGGAAGCACATTCAGATTCCACATAAACGTGTCAAATCATCCATAAGTTGTGAAAGCATGACATGACATCTTTCTTTATAAGAGAGCACACATGAAACAGAAATTATTGATAAAATTTTAATGTCAAACTACATATAAAAAAGAAATACATTAACAACCATAGTCTGAGAGACTGTTCCAACTACCTAATGTTAATACAAGGAATAGTTCCGAGGACGTAATGGTTAAAATCAAATAGTGGTGATGTTTTTCTGTGGCCATCTGTGTACCAGGTCCCACTAATGCAAAATTCCTAACTTTTCTTTAATCAACAAATATAGGTAAAAAAAACAACAGAAGTCCTGGTCCGGCAGTCTATATCCTCTTTGACTTCGGAAAATTCACTTTCCTCTTCAGCAGAACTAAAACAGAAGGGAAACATCATTAATGCACAAAATGTTTTACAATTTGGGTTTCAATGTGCTGGGCTAGTGCTACAAGAGACTAATCTACTCTTCTTAAGCAGAAACAAAACTGCTCACAAACTTATTTTGTCTGGAAGAAAGCCAAATGAGAGCTTTTGAAAGCATATCCTAACCTATCACAGGAATATTCATTAAGTGATAGTCTTTGGAAAGTCTGGTAGTTGATAAGGTAAATATAGTTACAATTCTAGAAAACAATATTTATTTAGATGCATAGCTTACATTGTATATCATTGTCTGTGCATCTATCAGGATTAGAGATCTGATTTAGGGTTGGCTATAAAATGTGGTTTCTGATGAACAGCATGACCATCCTTTCTGATCTAATCAGATCTCAAAAACGAAGCAAGGTGATACATGCGGACTAGAATTCCCAAACCAATGCCTTAGTATGGTGACCAAGGACACTGTGCTGTAGGGGGTGTTGTCCTTCAAATTAGAAATGGACTGCCAGTCATTAAAGATACGATGGCACCACTTGGACATTTAGGGGTGTTAGCCACAGTGTCCTGGCTAAATGTCATGCTGCCCTCTGGCTGTTTAGTGGGGTTGCTGACACCTAAGGGCTGCCACTGTCACCCAGCAGTGGGTTAGGTGGGCCCATCCTATATGTAAGACCGATTTGAATCCTCTGAGATGAAAGTGCCATATCAATACAAGCATTATTACTTTTTCTTGCTACTAAAAGCTAACAACAATCCTTTTATACATTACAAAACCGAGGATGATCCCTTTTACCTAAAAGCCCCTTCACGAATTGGAAATAATGAGCAAGAATATATTGTAATTTATGCAAGTCTCAAAATAACATAACATGACATTACATCACTTTATTAGCCCTGTACAGTTTCTTGCATTAAGAATTCATCTTTTTGCATACCCCAGCTTACTCTCCATGAGACACAGACACACAGAGAGGGAGACAAGCTTGGGGTCAGGGCGCAGGGTCTGCCATTGTACAGCGCCCCTGGAGCAGTTGGGGTTAAGGGCCTTGCTCAGGAGCCCAACAGAGTAGGATTCCTCTGCCGGCCGCGGGATATGAACCAGCAACCTTCCAGCCACAGGCACAGATCCTTAGCCACAGAGCCACCGCTCTTCCCTAAATAACTTAAGGAACCTTGTCACTGAAAATAATACCACTTAAAGATCTGGATTTACAATACCAACATATTAAAAGAATCAGTAAAAGTCAGTTATTTAACATGGTAAAATTAAATTTATGTCCAGAAGCACAGTGGGGACTTCTAACTGTACATAATTTTATAAAATTATTAATTTTATAATAACTAAATTGATTATGTTGATATTATTAGAATTTTTATTTTTTTTATATTTTATTCATTTTAAGTCATTGTACGCTTGCTTAGCAATTAACTGCAATATTGTACAATGTATAATGGGCCTTAATATTTATGGTTTAGTTTTTCCCTAATAACGTCCAAGTGTTTTAAAGTTAATCCAAGCAAACAGATCAATCTTCAGATTTTTGCAGCACTTACACACCTGTGTAATATATTCAATTAAAATGAAAAACAACTAAAATCAGTCTTTTTGAAGAAACCCAGCCAAATAGCTTAAATATTGAAAAAGGTTACCTTCCACCTATTTCCACATTCATTGCAGAAAACAAATGTGGTCATTGGTTCATCAGCACTACGAGTCTGAACCTGCAGGAGAGTAACAAGGGAAAACATTAATTAGGCCTGTTGACAACTTCCATACAGTGTAACATACTTGCTCATCTAGGCGAGAGACAAAAGTGTGTTTAATTGGAGAAGGGTTCTTAGAAAAACTCTTGTTTAAAAAAAATTGTTTACAAAACTATGCATACATATACAAAATGATCATATATTTCATAATGTAGGTAGTTAATATCAATTTTCAATGATTCAATCACTGATTCAAAAGTATGCACATGTGTAAATGAATAACTAAGTGGGGACTATTTGGCTTTAACTGTGTTAAATCACACCTTACAAGTGTAAGGATGTTTACTGTCCACTTTTGAAATGGCTCATGTCCAGAGACAGGGCAGTCTAGCACCTCATACTATGCAGGCATAGGGGAACAGCAACTGCAATTTTTACATTTTCGGGGTTAGAAAGAATCGGCATTGATGAGTGCTTTTCAAACCACAATGAAAGTAAAGTGTACACAGTAACGTGCAAAACCTCCAAGTAACATTACAAAACAGACTAAATTTTCAGGTATGCGCAGCGCTATATTCTGCGATTCAGAACAAAGCAACAAAACGTCCAGTGACATGAAGCGGCCCTATTACATTAACAAGCAGGCTTGTGAATACATCTCTTTTAACCCAATAGAAATATTGCTCTCGACTTCGAGATGGTTTTGACCACAATTACAACCTACTTGTTAATTCTGCATGGAGATAATACTGGAACATTTCTGCAGTGAAATGTCTGCGGCACTACCTGTACTAATTCACTTATGCATCGCATTACATTAGTCATTGCAGTGACTAGTGAGCAGGAAGGGCCGCTTCATGTCGCAATTCTCACAAGCTCTCGCCCATGGAAAGAGCAGGGGTTTGCTACAAAATGGAGACCACACAGCATTTTCACAAATTTCACGATGCACTTAATTCGGAATTGGTCAAATTTTGCAATACCGTCAACTAATTAATTTTGTTACCGAAACTTGATAACTGGTCCGAAAAATCGGGACTGCAGCTCTCCTTTAAATTTGTAATAAGAATTGGAGCACTGTTACAACTATGATGGTAAACTGACACCTGTATTTCAAATCCTTAAGAAATTCTTCCACCTATTGAAGTAAAACGTAGGGGATTTCATCATAACCAAACTCTGGGGACACTCCTAGAATTCTGCAGTAATAAAGAAAGTGGGCTTTGCTTTAGAACAGGGTTCTCAAACTCAATTCTTGGAGGACCTACAGTCTTCTGATTTTTGATCCACCCACATTCTCAGTTACACAGTCAACCTAATCATTTAATTAGACTCAAAGGACTGCCCTGCCGACTCAGAATGAATGAAAAGATCACGGAGACTGGTCTCAAGTGGGTAGAGACTTGCTTGGAAGCTCATTCAATTTGTTTGTTTTGTTTTTACTACCGTACAATTTTCTAGAAAAATGTGTAGAAAAATGATAGTGCTACAGTAACATTGCTCTCTTGTACCTGGGTGTATGTACAGTTCTTCTTTTTGCATTTGCCACAGCAGAAGAGATCAGTCTGAGTGCCTCCTGTTCTTGCCATCTGGTGCTCTCGGATTGCCTCTTTGGTCAGGTTTTTACGCATCTCTTTAAGTTCATCACTGGCCATTTCCTACAGGACAAAAGACATGGGACATTTGAGTTGCTGTCTGCTGCTCTACTTTGTACTACACTTTGTGTCTAAGATCAGCTGTAAAACACCATTCGGCACAACTATATTAAGCCATTACAACCTGACTGAAGCTGTGTGTTAACATCGAAGGCTTAATTTAATTCACACAAGAAACTTCGTAAGAATAGACTTCGCATCTCAAGTAATCTGCCGTGTTCACACCTCTGCTGTCATCTTGGCCATTCTGTCTGGAGGTACGTTTCCACAAAGGACATTCCTTCTCAGGTTTGGGTTCTTGACATCTTTCAGGTTAGCGATTCTGCTCCGTACCCTGTTTTTGTATTTCATGTCAGTGTTTTTGAATTCCTGAAAAATGCGTGTTGATTGGTTAAGGAGGACATCAGGGCACTTGATTAGGTTAAATCTCTAGCACTCCGATATTAAGTCATACAGACAAATAAACAGGAGCAGAGCCAAGTAAAGTTCTATACAAAATGCAACTGACTAGTTATAATTTATGGTCTCACTTTGGGAACTTTAATAACAGTACACTTTTGAGAACCTGTAACAGACTCCTTAAAAATAAATTAAATTGATTCAACTGAGGTTTTTGTTTTGCGACGGTTTAAAAAAAAGGATATAGTCTTCAATCTGAGCTCCAAGTTCATCACAATCGGCACCAATAGCAATGTAGTCATCTGAAACAGACAAATGAAGAGCTATGATTAAAAAGGCAGATGATTATATAGTGAATAATGAAAAAAATAAAATTCTTGCATTATAACAAGTGCTTCTAATCGCTAAAGCAAACCACCTCAGAGCCATCCACAACTTGAAGTGTGCAATGAAACCACAAGACAAAAGAAAATTAACTACATAATTTTGTCAAATCAAATATAATCATTTTACAATTCTTGCTCCTATGTGAGGGACTAGTTCCCAAATTCTCAATCACATATATAAGCATTTCCTTCTGTAGGTACTCTGATAAAGTAGCTAAAAAATCATCAACCATGGCATTTTGGTTTCTGCTCCTGACATTTCTATAGGGGATTTCCCAGTCAATGGGGGAAAGTTAACATCTCCCATAAATACTTCACAAAAATTCTTAAATTTCCTTATACTGTTTAATTGGAATTAGCATCTGCACTACTAACACTATACCTTCAGATTATTTTACAAGTCTGACTCATTTTGAGACTCCTTTAGAATTTTTTAAAGTTTATTTCTTAAATAAGAATATACTTTTTTTAACTGGGTTATGTAAGACTTGACTTAGATTCAACTTGGATATTTACTTACAAATTCATAATAACAAATTCTGTGGATGCCATAAAAAAAAATCCTAGGCAGGGGCAGTTTAGGCTTCATGTGTAAAGAACAAGTAGTGCAGAAAGTTTCTTCTACTGATGAATAATAAGATAAGATCACTTCATTGGCCATATACAACTTCTTGAATTAGGAAATTGTCTTTTCGCATACCCCAGCTTGCTCTCCATGAGACATACAGGGACACAGACGGGGAGAGAGAAGCTTGGGGTCAGAGCGCAGGGTCAGCCATTTATACAGCGCCCCTGGAGCAGTTGAGGTTAAGGGCCTTGCTCAGGGGCCCAACGGAGTAGGATTCCTCTGCCGGCCGCGGGATTTGAACTGGCAACCTTCCAGCCACAGGCGCAGATCCTTAACCATAGTGCCACCACTCCGCCCTACATAGAAAACCAGGGTACAGGGGGCACCCGGATTTGAACCGGGGACCTCTTGATCTGCAGTCAAATGCTCTACCACTGAGCTATACCCCCACAATAACAAGAGTGAGCGTAATACACAAGTCTGAACAGTACAATGTAGGGTAATTAAATGCACAGTTTTCATAAGATGAGATCACTTTATTGGCCATATACAATTTATTGTATTAGGAAGTGTCTTTTCACATACCCCAACTTGCTCTCCATGAGACACACAGACAGGGAGAGAAGCTTGGGATCAGAGCGCAGGGTCAGCCATTTATATAGCACCCCTGGAGCAGTTGGGGTAAAGGACCTTGCTCAGGGGCCCAACAGAGAAGGATTCCTCTGCCGGACACAGGATATGAACTGGCAACCTTCCAGCCACAGAGCCACTGCACCGCCCCATAAATTCATTAAACGGTATTTATTATTCCCGTACTACATTTGGCGTTTTATTATTCTAATTATAGGGATAGGGTTTTAAACATTTTTATATTTATTGTTACTTCACTTCTCTCCCTCTTTACAGAGGATGTCTCCTTTCTCAACCTTAAGGACTGCTTGGTGCTGCTACATTCTCCCACTTTCTGTCTACCTTATCACTTGTTAACCATTAAAGTACAATAAACCCAGCGAGCCTGCAGTTCTGTTCTCCTGTCCCTTTTTCCTCACTGACAGACCAGCTTGAGCAGGATTGCTGCAATATGACAATGGTAATTGACTATATTTATTCACAAAATGACTAAGAAAAGCTCACTGCTGACCTGCATAAGATTCAGATTACATAAAGACACAAGGAACCGAACCCTTAGGTAATCTTGGGAATGGGTGTATAGTCCAGAACAGTGTGTATTCACTAGTGTTACCGTGATTTAAATTACATGCTGCATTTCCTGCTCCTGGTGGTAGCTTTTACCTCATGTATTCTGCTTCTAACGCTATAATGAGTTGTCAACATAATTACCAGTGGTGAAGGATCAGCGCTCCAAACACTGCTGAGATAAGCTTAACTAACAAAAAGGCTAAAATGTCAAAATATGGCCATTTATTTGTAACATTTACAATAAATAACTGCTCAGGATTTCCCAACAGGTCACTGCGAAGGAATGCAAAGTTGACATTGCATAACTTGATTATCTTTTTCTTATTATCTCATCTTTATTACCTTGTCTACACCCGTACAATTACTAAGTGCTGCATGCAGCATAAATACAGCAACAAGAATGAAAGCTTCACAACTGCGCCATCGTCTGGCCACTCACCAGAGCTATCTCAATGTGAATAGTGATCCCACTGTGGGCGATATCATTGGTAAAGTTCATCACGACTCACTGGGGTAAAAGCAACATAGGTTCTTAAAAGCCTCACCAGGCTGGTAAATCTTGGGTAAGTGAAAGGATAAGGGGTACAGGGTACATGTGGTGGAATAATGAATACTGAACTTACTCCCAGATTGAAGAGCACTGGAGATCATCTCTCTGCATTTAAGCCGCACTGAGTCTGAGGTGTTGGGAGCTTGAGGGAAAGTGGTGATCAGTGTGTTGGGTGGAGCATCACCTGTTTCACTTTTGCTGCTTGAGTTGCTGCTCGAACTGCAAGGACAAATTAAATAAGCACTTTTAATACAGACGAAACAGCACATTAATAATAATAAATGGGCTTCTTACTTGAAATTCACTGAGATACAGTATCATTTATTAATAACTACTACAAGTAAGGCACCAAATAATGTAACTTATTTGCACATTTATAAGAATAGGTAACTGCATCAGCATGTGTAGGCTGCAAGGGAACAGGTAAAGATTTATTCCAAGCTGAAAAGAAAAGAGACTGTTTTGGCTGTGAGGCCTTCTTCCACAGCTGAAACATTGTGTCGCTTTTGATTTCCTTACAGCATGGAATAAAACTTTATTTGTTCATCTATAAGATAAGTCTTTTTTCCTCAAAAAGGAAACCGAAAATTAACCTGAATCCTGCCTGTGATGTAATACTGTTAATACTCAGTGAAATTTCTCAAGATAAACCTTACTGTGCAATAACACATATTCACCTTAAAATGATTTTATAATGTATTTATTATTAGGTAATACATTTGATATTCACAATAAACAGACAATACATATTGTGAATATTGAATAGCGGTAATACTGTGTGGAACAATTTAAGCCTAAGCATTCCTAGACTCAAATGCAATATGAGGTTGGAAGAATTTATTGAACGCTGGGTGGAAATACATCACTCTCAATAAATAGTAAAATATAAGTACTTTACCAGTACTCTAACTAATAAGGTAAACATGAATGTCTAGTGAGACACATCTTTAGCACTGAACCATATGCTGAGGGTAGACTTATTTCATATTACCCATATTGATTAAGGCAGTATCATTTTAAAATACTTTTGTGCAAACTTAAAAAATACTGTTATAAGGCGAGTCATATAATGGAAGTAGTAAGAGATCATAAAGAATGGCAAAGAGTAACCGAAAGACAATTTGATATACATTAAACCTTTGTTTTATTATGTACAACTGAATATTTATTACTAGTATTTACCTTATACTATCATTCACAGATGCATTTTCCAGTGAGCTCCAAGTAAATATTATACAAAGTAGGAATCAATTTTGTTCCCCAAAATATTTACTCCTCAGGTTATTGGACTTTATAAATCAGTGTATCCTATATACCAGCAAACTCAAAATGCAGCAATGCCGCCCATTTTATGCTAGAAGTGAAATATACTGACATGTTCACTGGGGATATATCAGTATTTAAAAGGATGGTCTGTTTAACATTCCTGGCAAGATGCTGGCAAATAAAACTTGAATCCCCTACATGCAATAATAGAAACACTGCATTTTGGTCTTTTTAGTGTCACACTATCTTTATAATTTAACACAGTGGTTCTCAAACTTTTTTGGACCAAGTACCACCCCTAATCCAACCAAAGCATCCAAGTACCACCTACAAGTCATCATCTCATAGGAACCCCAGAAATTCTCAATGAACAACATGAGCGCGCATGCACACACACACATACATATAATAAATATTATAATAATAAACTTTGTTTGATATAGCGCCTTTAAAGGTGGCGTCTCAAAGTGTTTTACAGAAAAAAAAAACAGTAACAACAACAAATAAAAATAATTTAAAAGGCACCATTTCAGTGAGAGGGGTGAGCCTGTTTAGTCGAGCAAAGCAGATGTGAATTTATTTTTCGAGCCTTGATACAATTCACAACAGAGTCTAACAGATTTTAAATCGTCAGGCATTTTCTTGACGGCAAAGGTCTCGCGGTGGATGTTGCAATGCGTCCATTAATTTCTGGAGCAACCTCTCTAATTCGTGCAACTACACCGCTATGTCGGCTTGTCATTGCTCTAGCACCATCTGTACAAACTCCGACACATTTTATCCAGTCGATGCCATTCTCTTCGACAAATTCATTCAGAAGCTGAAATATGTGCTCTCCTGTAGTTCCTGTTGGTAGCGGTTTACAGAACAGAAAATCCTCACGGGACGTACCCTCAAACTTGTATCTAACGTAAACGAGCAAATTGGCCAAATCAACTACAGACTCATCTAATTGCAGTGAAAAACATCTTCTCATCTTAACGCGCTCTGTCAGCGTACTTTTGATATAATCCTTCATTTCAATAATTCTATGAATGACTGTGTCTTTCAGGGGGGCAGCAGGTCGAGCTATTCAGCAGCCTTTTCTCCACACATAACAGTGTTGGGCTTACCTGCATTAGCAACTGCAAGCTTGCATTTTTCCCCGTTTCCGTTTTTATTTCCGTATTTATTTTAAGTTTTTATTTCATGCGCATGGGAGCAAAACAGAGACGCTCGGTGTATTTTTCTCAAATTAACTTAGAACAGTTCTTAAATATTTTTCTGTTATCTATCACGCTTTCCTGTGCTCACAAGATTACCAGCGTTCGTAGCACGTATTTCTATGCATTCCTGTGTTTACAACGTTGGCATTGTTCCAAAATCACACACATTCTCCTACCTCCCTATTTGCTGGAGATACAGTAGCTTTTTTTAAATACAATTGGTCACTTGCGTCCGTAGCACGCATTCCTATAGAGTGGTATAGAATTACAGAGTCCAGTGAAGTATAAGCGCGCACTGTATCGTAGTACTTCGGCTGCGTATTCGACAGGTATTAAAATACAAAATATGAAAACCCGTCCCGATTTTTCAGCGCACACAACGCAGTTCCAGGGTCATTTGGCGTACCACTTGGCGGCACTCCGCGTACCACTGCAGGTACGCGTACCACAGTTTGAGAACCACTGATTTAACAGATTATTCTTCATAAGAAGTAAGCAATCTATGTAGATTCCATTACTGTAAACCCTCACTTTAAAGGACTTTGGATTTAACAGACAAAATATGCTAAAGGAGAATTTTGTCTGTAAAATCAGAAATACTGGACTTTCTCTGCAATACGTGAGAAATGCACCTATGTTAAAACAAGGAAAGAATAAATACTACATAAGTTTAAAATTCAATGTCCTACAGGGGTAGTCCAATTGCTTACAACAGATGTTGCGTGTTTCATGTGCTTAAGCAAACTTTATACCGTATATTAATTACATAAAATACAGTGTATTTTTAAGAAAAAAAAAGACAGGAATAATTTTCAATAACTGTGTTGATTGTTATTGTTCAAAATACAAGTAAAAAGATTCAGAAAGTATATAAATATACACACTCATATAATATTTACGGGGCTGAACAAAAAAAAAAGTGATTTAACAGACACCCCTTCCCCACTATTAGTCTGATAAACTGAGGATTTACTATATCTTTACTTCCCACCACAAATCAGTTTAGTTCAGAGAAGGGAATAATCATAATTATAATAACTGAATTATAATTGTTTATACGATATTTTATATAAGTCAACACAGGGGCAGACAAATGGAAATATATCCTTGCCACCCCAGTGGGACACACCTACCTCTCCTCTCGTGGCTCAGGGCTGCTCCGCGTGGAAGCCGACGTGGGAGTGGGAGGTGTTGGCTCCTTTTTCTTCTCTTCTGATACCTTCTCACCTCCTCCTGGTTCATCTGTAAATAAATCAAAGGGGGGGAAAAAAAATTAAAAAATAATAAAAATAATTTATTGTAAACAGTTATATTGTAAAATTAAAAACACCCAGATGGCACACTGGCACAATGATTATCACTGGTGCCTTGCAGCTCTGGGGTCCTGGGATCAATTCTGGATCTGGGGCGCTATCTGCACAGGGTATGTATTTTCTCCCCCTCTTTATGTGCATTTCTTCCGAGCTTCTCCCACGGTCCAACAATATACTGGTAGGATCACTGGCTTCCAGGAAAACTGGCTCTGGAGTGAGTGTGTGTTTGTATCTGTATCTGACCCTGCGTAGCCTAGAGTCCCATCCAGGGTTAGCCCTGCCTCACACCCATTGCTTGCCAGGTTAGGCTCCAGCTCCCCTCAACCTTGTATTGGTCTACGCTGCTAGATGATGGATGGAAAATTTCTGGATTCTTAACATAGAGAAAAATTGTGTCCACTGCATCTAGTGCTAAGTAGTGCATTGGCCTTTTTTCCTTCACATGCATAAGCTTACACATTACTACAAATTTGACTGGCCATGGAATGTGGATAGAAGTGTCGCCAACAGCAGATAAATGTCTTCTAGAGGAGTATATGATAATCATTTACATATCATCACCATTTTTAAAGATTACATTAGGGGTTGCCATTAAAACAGGAAAACCACATATTTATTTTCCAGGGAAAACATTCCTGGTCTATGCTGACCTTTACTCTTCTGTCCAAAGAGGACAGCATTCATAGGCACGATGGTAACCCAGCCCACACCCCATACGCTTCGTAAAGATGGGATAATCCCAGCTCTGCTATGACTCCAGCTAGTGGACACCTACGGCTTATGTATGCGCTTCTTGAGTAAACAATGTTAAAAACCAAGATCCTAGTAAATCATTTTCCTAGTAATCTTTAAACAAGTATTGAGTTGTGGTGCATAAACCAGTGCAGTCCACCTCTGTCTGTATACATACAAATACCACATTTTTCCAAGAAAAAGCAGATACTTCTAGAGCAGGGGTCGGGAACCTACAGCAAAGGGATTTTTAGTGACACCCAAAATAAACGCATCATGTGCAATAAAAGTCTATTAAGCCACAAAGAAATTAAACTAAAAAAACAATAAAAACTATCCTTGACTGTTGACTGTAATTCTCTTCAACATGCCACCCAATGAAAGCTCCTTAGAGTAAAACTCAGTTTATTTACTGCGTTATTTTTAATGGTACTAGCTTATTTTCACAGAAAAGCTTGTAATCTGTGCCAGTTTATAACATTTTTTACACTTAAGTGTAAACTCAAACAAATTGGACAAAATGGCAGCTGCTTACAAAGGATATTAAATTGGCTCATTTCTATCATTTTGAAGAAATGCATATGGATTTGTTCAACATAAACACTGAGCTATTTGTGCTGTATGTTGTACTCCAAACTCCATGATGAAAATGGGATGCAAAACTAATTCTAATCGACTGGTTTCTAGTCGACATGCATATGAATGAGCTCAACCTCCGTGGAAGGCATTTCTTTCAAAATCTGACATTTTTTCTCGGGACACCTACACCTCAACCTTCCACTATTTCCAACATCTTAAAGAAATTCCAAAATATTGTACAATATGTTTTGCTAATTTTGGAGTGTTCATGTGTGAACTAGTATAAAAAGTCTGGCCAAATATTTTTTTCTGTTTAAGCCAGATAGCTTTGGCCCAGTGTTTTATTTTCTGATTAAACCAGACAGTTTGGATACCAGCAACATGGGTTTTTCAGCATTTCAATTAGTGTTTAGGATTTTGAAATGCAGCTGATTAAATTGCACTGCACAGACTTATTGAATGTTGGGGAATTGCAAAACACTCTTGAGGCTACTAAAAGCGATCACAATGTCTCCATTGTGACCTGCTGAAAGTCCTTGCCAGTGAAATGTGACTGCTTGAAGAAAGTGTCATTTTCACTGCTCCCAGCATTTGGATCAACATACCTCTGGGAACAGGTGTTTTCCTACATAAAGTCAGTTTTTTGTCAGTCCCATAGTCAGCTAACTACACAATACTACTATTGCGTGCTGCTTAAAATGTTGAGCTACGACTCTGAGATTGGAGAACTCAGCAATGGAAAGCAAGACCAATTATTACACTAAATGGTAAGGCATGCATGTTAATTTATTAAATCTTAGATATGGTTATATTTTAATATTAATTTTGTATTAATCAAAATGTAAGCAGGTTATTATTCACATTAATACAGTATTGATGGCACACAAATCTACAAAAACAAGTGCATGTGTTAATTCATGGCATACCCCTTCTGAGAGGCTACCAACCCCTTTTCTTCAGGATAAGTAGTATATACGTCCTCATGTTCCGTATTACAAGATTTTTACTTGCTTTATTTACTTCATAAATGTTATATGAATTCAAACCAAATGTGAACATTTCTTCTATTTTTAAGGTCACACTATAAGAATTATACCATATATATGACTGCAGCAAAAAATTAGCGGTTAAACTCATAGAACTCAACCCAGTATGGACATAAATACAGTGCCCTCTCCTGGTACTATAGGCAAACAGCTTCTCAAAGGAATATGGTCACAGGGAAGCAATAAGACCCATCATCCTGCCTGCTTGGATGTTAGAATGTCAGATTTCAGAATGTCATCCAGTTCTGACCGGCAAAGTTCCAGAGAGGCACCTTCGACAGGACTGCTGGGCAATCTATTCTAGACTCTCTACCATGTCACCACGTTAAACAACATCAAGCAGATAAAAAAACACGAGACTGAAAGGACCAGATAAATAGGTAGATTCATTGTAAATGCTAATGTATTATTTTTCTGTATCTGCAAAGCTTTCGTTGGCAGGTGATTTCTTATCATGTGCACTCTTATATGGATTTATTAGGAATTAACCAAGGATGTTTTGTTTATTTTTGTTTACCTAACAGCTTCTTCCAGGATTTGATGAGCGATTTTGCAAGTGAGGTGACCTCTTCATCTGTGCTCTGTTTCCTAATAGCATTCACAGACATTCCAATCCTGGTAGACTGCAAAAGAAAGCAGAAAAGACTGAGTACATTGAAAACCTGAATGCTACAAGTTTTCCTTATGGTCTCACAAATTATCATAAGAAAAACGCCCTTAATTAGGCTTTACTTCTTTCTTATGCTCAAACTGAAAATGTTCAGCAATGTGGGTCCTACAGCGCGAATTCTGATCAAATTTCTGTACCACAAAAACCTAACCACTATTAACAATAGAAGTAAAGTCATTATTACGTGTAACTTTCTGCAGAAAATTGTATAACTAGATGGCTAGGATTGTTTTTTTTTTTAAATAATTGATATAACATTTTTAATTATTTTAATGTAGATTGCAATTTCTGGCAGCTTCTAGACAAAAGGTTCTTTTCTATGTTTACATTCTAAGGCTAATGTTTATTCACAGGAAGTGTTCATATTGCAACATACTCTTAACTGCTGCAAAAAAACTTTAAAAGTTTACCTGTAGTAACTCAAGAGTCATGGGAATGTTCTTTAACTCCTTCAGCAAATCCAAAGCTCCAGACTGCATCAGAAAATACATGGTAATATGTTTCATGAAATATAACTTCAGTTTTGTAAGTAAACAAAAGCACATTTGAAGTAAGTAGAATACATGAAAATGCTTAAAATCTGAGTATATTTTTGGCAATCCTTCTGCACTGATCTGGAGACTTACAATTACATTACAATTGCATTTCTATGGCCTTCTTGATCTATTAAAAGAAGCAAGACCTATAGATTTGGATGAGGTATACAGCCTTAGAAAATTCAACAAAGCACAACAAAACTTGCAGACCCCAAGGCTCTGTATTTGTTCATCAACAAAAACAAAAACTTCCCCTAAGCAGCCATATCACCCTGCAACTCACAACTGGCAACCCACTGAAGCTCAGCTGGTGTGAGCCTGGTCAGTACCTGGATGGGAGACCTGGGGAAAACTAAAGCTTGCTGCTGGAAGAAGTGTTAGTGGGGCCAGCAGGGGGCACTCACCCTGTGGTCTACATGGATCCTAATGCCCCAGCATAGTGACGGGGACACTATACTGTAAACAGGTGCTGTCCTTTGGATGTAAAACCGAGGTCCTGACTCTCTGTGGTCATTAAAAATCAGAAGGTGTTTCTTGAAAAGTGTAGGGGTTGGCATCCTGGCCAAATTTTCCATTGGCCCTTACCAATCATGGCCTCCTAATCTTCCCCACCTATGAATTGGTTTCATAACTCTGTTCTCCTCCCCATCAATAGCTGGTGTGTGGTGAGCATTCTGGCGCACTATGGCTGCTGTCGCATCATCCAGGTGGATGCTGCACATTGGTGGTGGTGGAGGGGAGTCCCCATTAACTTTAAAGTGCTTTGAGTGGAGTCTCCAGAAAAGCTCTATATAAGTGTAAGCAATTATTATTATTAAGTCAGTTTTTCCTAGGCTACCTTCTATAGAAGAGGTGTATGTTGGTTAATAAAGAAAACATAAAAGCAAACACAGATATGCGTTTTACAAGCACAAACCATTAACTTTTAATGTTAAAAATGAGAAACACATTACTCCCTTAAAAGTAAGGGAGCTTTGATTAAAATCAAAGCAAAGACATTATATTATCTATTAATGGAAATTGATTTTTCATTCCAGGGGAGAGATTGAAGCTGAAGCTGTTGATCTAACGGAGAACCTAACCACTGAAGTCGAAACCCAAGCTGTAAAAAGTACAGTTGACAGAGAAACGCACTTTTTCCCATGTACCGTAAATACTCGAATATGGTCACACTACGTTTTCATTTTATCACTGCGATTTAGATGCGTAGTAGCTCCTTCTGTTTATTTTGACCGTCGACTGCTTGTTAAAAATAATCGATTCAATTAGAAGACCTTTGTTATCTCAGACTTCGGAAATTCAGTAAAGGCATAACGGCAGCTCCGCCTTTTCTATTAAAAAACGTGTAAATATCTTAACTATGTATAGCTCCCGAAGCTCTTTTCCTATTCAAAGAAAAAAAAACACATATATACGCACAATTCTTTAGTAAGCTTCTAATTTAAAAAAACTGCGCAAATGCTTATGAATTATAAACAATCAGTTAAAATGAACTTTCATTCAAAACAGCGTTGCTCTCAATGAAAAACATCACTGTAACGAAAAGATCCGAAGTTATTTCGCTCTAGTATAACTCAGCTTACGCACATTGCCTTGGAGTATTTAAAAAAAAACTATTTTTTTTTGCTATATTGAGTCATTATCAACGTGACTATACTTTTAACAACGATGTTTGAATTCGTAATTTAGTCGAATTTCTTCAGCTAAACCACAAAAATCAATAGTAATCGCGCATCTCGACAGATTCCGTGTAAATGGCGCCCCAGACAACCCTCGCCTCCTCGGCTCCGTGCTTCACTCAAAGCCCAGGCTCTTGGGCCCTCACGGTTTAGTCCCCTTAATACTGAACCTGTGGGGTGCTCCCGACTACACAATCCAGGTACTTCATGCCAATCCGAAAAAACACAACAGGGAACAAACAGAAACCCCGCACCCAGGGACAGCATTTCCGAGGCGCCCGCACCTGACAGGTCAGTGCCAGGCTGCCAGCCTGCAAACACCCCCAGGACCGGCGTCTTATCCTGAATGAAAAAGCAGCAAGCTGTCCATGAAAGTGACGACAAAGAGACAGGGGACAGCCACGACACTTGTTTGTTTGCAATCGAGGGCATGAAGCTCCATATTAGAAGTCACCCGCCGTTTACGGTGAACTATTACAGCAGGGGGTTGTAAAACACACCAAGCCAACGGCATCTATGGCTCTCCGTCGGCCAACATGTCAAGAAACCCCATCTCACCGCATTCTTTTTCTGCGCCATTTTATCCATCTTTTTCGCAATCCTTATGATCTCTTCTTCCTCCTTCTTCCCCATTATGATCCGCGTGGTTGTTTAGTTTTCTCTACAAATAAATATTAAACGTTAAAATTCACCCTCCCGCCTCACAACACAACATAGAGCGGCGGCCGGCTCAGCGGGCGCATAAACCGCAGCGCAGCAGGCGAAACTAATCGCCCAGAGATTCCGAGTTGTAGGGAGATGTAATAGATACACGAGTGACTGATGGATAACTGGGCTGACGGAGTTGATCGCAGGTTTTACGCCAATAGTGATGTATCCTTGATAACGTATAGCATCTCGGAATCCATTACTTATTGGGGGTGAAGATTTGGCTTGAATACAGATGATAGACCGCGAACTTCAAGATTTATGATACTGTATTCTTTAGTTCTGTCTGTATTCTAAAATAATTTAAAAAACTTATTTTTAAGGACAATGAAAAGCTGTATAAATGTTCTAATATTACTGAGGGTAGCTTGAAAGGTCCATTTCAATTAAAATAAACGATAAAAGAAAGTTACAAACAAGGCCATAGCATCTAAAGATCTCATCCAGCTGTTTCTTGGCCCCTGTTCTCAGTCTTAGAACTGAGACTGAACTTCTTCATAGTTTTCACTCGTCTCTTCTGGTTCACGTTTTTCTGATCATTCTGAAGAAGTCAATTGGATTGACTTACAATCTTTGAATAAAGTCCCTTTCTAATATTTTCTGTTGAAGACTATGGCAATTCAGTTATTTTAATCGATCAATAAAAGGCAGTCCTTTAAGCCTGGGACATCTGTCACACCAAGGCAGAGCAGTAATAGCATTTATGCGGCAATAAGAATTGTAACCAACGTTCCCAACCAGGTCTTAAAACAAGTTAAAGGTTTTAATATAACATGATTTCATTTAATGTCACAATATGACGATTAGGTCACAATTAAATTTAGGTGTACAGATGTTGCCACCACTTTAATTTCTTCCCTATAGTGCCCAAATTAGGAAACCGATGTGCGACCGCTCTTTTTAATTTCTTTTTTAAGACAGCTTGAGCACAGCATTTTCCATCTTTGGAAAGAGAGCTACGTACTGGTCCACCAGCTCCACTTACTGTAGCACCTGGTTTTCCTAGGTGTTCTCCCACTACAGGACAGACCAGACTCAGGACCCTAGAACCCGGATAAAAAAAAAGAACCAACCTCTTAAGGTAATACAAGATATTAAGTATTAATACCGTACATAAAAGTAAATAAGAGGACTGTGTAGGCACACTAGCTCTCGCAGGAGTGCTTGGCGATTTTTTAGAGAAAAAATCCCCCCCCAACATTTATATTATTTTCTAGAGCCAACCGCCTAAAGATGAGACATCGTAAATTGACAGCAGTGAAGTTGTGTACTATAATTTGATTAATTGGAACCGTTTGTTTCCAGCTCTTAAATATGTTGGAGCTTTAACGGATTTTATTTTATAAGTGTAAAATCCCCAACTTATGTCTGGAAACAAACTGCAAATATTTCCATGAAGCAACTTCTGAGATCCATGTAGGCTTCAATTCTCCAATTAAAGTGGGGTGTAATGAAAACCAGGAGATATGTGGGTCACCAGGAGCAGGGTTGGGAAGCCCTGTCCTGGAAGGTGGTAACACTTCCTTGACTAGGACAGAGTTCCCAGTCCTGACCACTTTACCTCCAGAGAGAACTAGTTTCCACCTTAGGCCATCACCTTTATATGTTGTACACCACAGAGTTAGAAAAAGACCAAGGGCATTATACTACATTTGTTCTGTAATCCCTGAAGCCGCAGATGACCAAAATGAATCGACCATGCCAGTTTGCTCTGAGCTTAAATAGCAAGCAGAAAGGGTTCTGAAAATACAGCAATATAAACTAAAATCACCACATGTTGGTGCAACTGTGGGAGCATAGTGTCTGTATATTTCTTAACTTCCCAAAGCTGCAAGTGCAATGCAATGACTATCAATACATCAAGGATACATCTACAAAGACAACACACATCTAACATCACTTCCAGCTGTCAAAAAAAGACCAGTTAATTGCATCAATTGGCCCTTTTTTTATATTAACCGCTCATTCAGATACTTAAAATAATGTGTAAAATTGCATTGTGATGGACGTGAATTATGTGGTTGCAAAGCATGTTGTTTGTTGTTGTTGTTAGATGCTCTGATGAGACAATTGATCTTTTTGAGTTTATTACAAGATGCCATAAGGATTCAATGGAAGCAAAGAATGATTTTGCAAAGCTCTAGTCATTTAAATAATGATTACTAATGCAATCCACAACGTATGTTACTGAGACTGAGCACTATGTGCTAAATAAGTAAATAATTACTGTATTATACTTATTTTTATATTTGACATTTCCAACTTTATTAAAAAATCTATACTTTGGAGATGCATGTATAAATAACCTGTTTTTTAAGAATGGAATATCATGATTTTTCTTTTCCTTTGATGAAGAAAAAAAATCTTTAAACCTGCAAATAAAAAAAAATACAGAGGCCCCCAGTACAAGAATTACAATATTTTCATTTATTGTAAATCCACATAAATTAAAACTTTAAGATGTCTGTTCTTACAGTGTATTAATCAAATGCATTGTTTTACTTGGAAAAATGGCTTCTTCGATAGCAAATAGTTACAGCCACAACAGTTGCGACAACACATTAGCCATCTAAATAATGTAGGTTCCTTGCTGTTCTCGCAGTGAACTTAACAGTTAATAAACTACTAAAGTATACCTTTTCACTGCTTCTCCACAAGTCCCAGGGGTGTATCTCTGCATGACAGGCAAAATGTGGCAAATATACAGCAGGTGTAGAACAATGTATTTGGAGTTTTGCAGTTTCTTGGGGAATTAGAGCTTAAGTAGAATTCAGTTATAGCTGGTGCTGGTGTCTCATTAAAAGGCCTCAGTTGTGAAATTAATTGATTGGAGGTAGCTGCTTTTCGATAAACTGCTTGATATCCATCATTTCCTGTGGAAGAAAATATATCACAAAATTAGAAATAATCAATGCTGCACTGCATTTTTCAAAAGTAAACAGATACCAAGCCTTTCAAATCCAGAGGATCAGTTTAGCTTGTTGTCGTTTTAATGTATGTAGTTTTTTTTAACTACAATGTATGTATGTAGTTTTTTAAAAACGTAATTTAATGTTTTATGTAGTCATAACACACTGAAGTAGAAATAAATATCAGTTACATACATACCCAGCTCTACACATTTTAAAAAAACAGAAGTAAATAGATAATTGATATGAAAGAAAAATGGAAAACGTGTGACTGCATAAATATTCAAACCCTTTTTGTTTATTTTATTAAAATAACTTTATTTGATTCAAACGCCAGTATCAATTGTTTGATTAACAGTAATTGAATTCTATTATATTTCAGCAAGGGTAGGGCCACTGGCCACGTCCTGTTTGATGCAGCTGTTAACTTGTAAATGTCAGGCTACCGACCTGGGGGCAGGAACTGTGTGGCATCCTTGGATAGGTCTTGAAGCTGACGTTTGCTGGGTTTACAATACTTTTTAACTTTTCCACCGTGAGACACCCAAACACTAGGGGAACCAGGGGATCAGCCTCTCCATGGCACTGCAGAATACCGACGTCTTTATTCACACTGTTGGCCGCTGCCTATAGGTGCCAGGGATTACAGGGACGAAGACAAACCATCAGGAATGCAGTTAAGAACCTTTAAGTTGTTGTTAGCAACAGAAAACACCGCAATTGTACTACTCTATACAACTTGTACTAATCTATACAACTGAAGAAGATGTGTAATTCTTCTACTTATTCCAACAGGAGATAAGAATATAACTGGCAGTCAAGCTGTAAAAAATGATAAGAGTACAGCATTTGGCTCATATGGTGTTGCAGCCAGTGGAGCCAGGAAGGTTGGCTTTAGACCTCCTGGGAAAGCGAAGGTTGCTGCTGGAAGAGGTGTTAGCGGGACCAGTAGGGAGTGCTCACCCTGTGGTCTGTGTGTGACGTAATGCCTCAGTATAGTGATGGGAATACTACACTACAAAAAGGGTGCTGTCCATGGGATGAAACATAAAAACCAGGTCTTAACTCCCTGTGGTCATTCAAAAATCCTAGAGCATTTCTAGAAAAGAGTAGGGGTGTTACCCCAGTGTCCTGGGAAAATACCCCGTTGGCTTTACCAATCAAGGCCTCCTAATAATGTCCATCTATGAACTGGGTTAATCACTCTGTTCTCCTCCCCACTGAGAGCCGATGTGTGGTGAGTGTACTGGCATCACGCCATTCAGGTAGGTACTGCACACACTGCCTGAAAAGCACTCCGAGTAGAGTGTCCAGAAACACGCCAAATAAGTGTAAGGATTAACCTTTTTGTTTAAAAACACATCCAGTATGGGGGGCGGGCAATTGGCTACACTTATTTTAATAAGGGGCCCAATGCTATCCCACACTCACTGTCCCTCAGTTCCAGCCAAATTAAAAATGATCCTGTTCCCCGTCACATTTCCAAGTGGAGGAATTAATTTCACACAGAAAGGTCATCTTTCAATCCATAAAAGAGAGGGGCTGACATGCAAATCTGTCATGTGTTCTAATGCTATTTTCACCCCGAAGTAGGGAAAATGGACTTTCCATGGACACAGAATATGCATGCGAGAGAATCATTCCTGGGAATGAATGCGGTCTCAGGTGGCCACTTGTCTGAGATCTGGTGCAATAAGCTGTGAAACTGTAACTCCGTCGTGCCTTGTCGTTAAAAACCAATTATCTTCTAAAAGCCATTATGGGGTTTGGCAGCTAATGTTATAAGAAAATAATATCTCTACCAATTAATCCTGTGGCCTTTTGAATGAAATAAACACTCACTTAACCAGGAGGTACGAAATGAATTTGCCAAACCCAGCTGTGCAGATAACCATGGCTGAAAGCTAGTGGAGACATAAGGCCATTGAGATACGAGTCAAATCCTTACCACTCATGCTCCTGAGGATGTCTTAGCACAAACTTGTAATTCTGTCCCTACAAATGAATACAGGCACAGCTAATTGCCAACAGCCCTATTAGTACACCCCTCTATAAAAGCCAATCGTATACAGTCCAGCTAGGAAAACCATGTGCCCAGCGCTGATCTTAAGAAATCTAGTCTTTTGTATTCAGATAAAAGAGTACAATGCTCAGTAATATGTTAAAAAATATAACTTCAGACAATGTAAGACAATGAATGTTACATGCATTATGCAAGTGCCTCTCAGTGAATGCTTTCATATTTGAAATGAATTATACATCTTATAATATAAAATTATATTATAGTATTACATGATTGAATAAGGGAATGCATTTATAAGCAATATTAATGAAAGCAGAGCACAGGATATGTTGTTTACACAACTCCAACCACTGAATTGTACAGGTATGAGAAAAAATATTTTACATTTCACTTAACCCTGTGTTGCAGAAACAGATGCAGCGCTGGTAGAAAACCCTTTGAAATATCCAATTGAATAAGGTTACTATTTTATGTATACCTGATACCAGCAGTTTTTCCCCATAGAGAGCATTTAAATTACTCAAATACCAAAAATTAGGAAATAGAACTAATTGGTACCAGAAACGACAAAAACATACCTGTGGGAATGAACTACGCAGAGGAAGCCAGCAGCTCAGGGCTACCACGCCTGCTAGTTTCTGTTGTGTGGTCAAAGCTGTGTACAGAGACAACGCTCCTCCCTGCTCAAAAACATACAATTCAATAGAGGTATTATCAGAAAATAAGAGATCCATTTACAGGTTGTCGTATATTGAGAAATCCATAAAGTATATTTTACAATACCTGTGAAAATCCGCCCAAAACAATTCTGTGAGAAGGTATTCCATTTTTTACTTCTTGGTCTATAAGTGCTTTAACTTGAAATAAAAAAAACACAGAGAAGCAAAAAGACATAAAATGACATCACAATAAAACTGGCAATCCAAATTTTAACCAAAGGATAAGTAAAACTCAAAAAGCAAGTAAAACCCAAGACAAAAATAACAACCAGATATAAAAGGTTTTTCATAAGTTAAGGCAGGGATTACTAAGTGAACTCCAGGGTAATGGTCATAAGAAAGCATAAAGTATAAAGATTTCTCTCAGTCTTTGTCAAACTAGTAGGAGCAGACTACTCCAATAATTATATATCCATCTTAATTTAAACATTATTTTTTTAATTAAAAAGTTAAGATGGAACATAAAAGATAAACTGTGGCTGCAATGGAGTACTGTCAAGCAGTAGTGAAGGTAAATGTGGAACACAGGTAGTTCCATATTCAAGCTCCAGTGACTCATCGGCCCAGATGGGATTCCTGGTTATCCTGGTTTCCATGGTGTTAAAAGAACAGTCCATCCCAGGAACTACCACCACCAATGTTGCTTCCCATTCATACAACTGGGTTTTCTGCATAATGGTGGTGATGCACCTTACTCAAAGATAATGTGGAAACATGCCAAAAAAAGTTTATGCAGCACCATTTTCTCCAGACTCATCTTCAAGTTTTAACTAAGCTATTACACAATATTTCACAAAAAAAAAAAGTGTTGAAATGGGGACATTGAGACATTTTGGGTGCTTTGTGAAACATGAGGCGACCCACCGGAGAAAAAGCTATACCGCACAACAGTACATACCCTGCCGTATCATTTTGTGATCATACAATAGCAATGAAATTTTACCCCAAAAAAAGAAATAAACCGATTTAGCGAGATTTTTTTACCAACAAAAATGGAAAATGGAATAGTTATTCTGTAACACTGAAGATAATCCATTAATAACCAATACTAAGTTCTGTGTTGTACAGTTCATTTATGAAAATTCAAGAGTACCATTTCTGTTGAAATGCAACTTTGAACATTGCTTGCGTGACCACATTTAAAAGATTATATCAAAAGGTCGGTTATTTTACATGTCAGACAAAACAAAGGGTTTTGAAACTGGCTACCTTATCTGTTATATCAGAAAAGCAGAAACGATTGAGGACATATAGCAAAACAGACAATTATATATTCTCCAATCCCACTCTTACTATTTTCTGCTGCCTCTTTGATTCCCGAATCATCTTCTTCTGCTTCAGGGCTAAGTCCGATTATGTCAAACCTGAAAACAACAGGGAACAAAAAAGATTCCATACCAAAAACTTACTTTATTCAGTCTAACATTTAGATGACACGTGATTCACATCTCATACGCAAATACACAGCTTACGCCATATAAAATCAACTACGTGGTTTTCTTCTGAGGAACCCAAATGAGTAAAATGCAGCAAACCGCCCGCTCGCATTTTGTTCTCCCATATTATTCTTGCATTAATCCCTGTTTCCCCCTGTTGAGACTCCATCTGTAATAGACTCCAGCAGATCAAACCCCCTTCTACTTAGCAAGCTGAAATCAAAATGTTTTCACACATGATGAAGCCAGGAAGAATTCAATTATTTATTTTGGGAATAAAGTGTTAACAGGATGTTGACTATATTCATGGAAAAACTGGTGAAACTGGTGATATTCATATCCAATGTATGGATATTAGAGATCACAAATGTCAAAAACTTGGACACCACACTCACAGCCTCATTACCGATTTCCAGGGAGAGAGTTTTAGAAAATGTTTCCGGAAATTAATCTCCATTTTTCCAAGAATACCAATCACCCTGGTTTCACACTTTTCTTCCCCCTTCCCTCTGGTAAGCGTTATAAGAGCATAAAGGTACGAACTTCCAGTTTAAGAGACAGTTTCTTCCCACAGGCGGTCAGATTACTGAACTCTATCCCTAGCGCACACTGATTTTTTTCCCCTCACATTGTTTGTCTGACTTTTTTTTTTAAGTTGTATATTATTTAACTTGTTGTTGCTGCTCTGCATTTATGTTTTTGGTGATTCCTTTAATGTCTTTGTATTGGAGCATACATGCAAATAAGCATTTAATTGCACTTGACTTGTGCAGGTAAACAGCTGAACTGAATTCTACCATTTTAAGGGTATTAATCTCCAGGTGGTCCTACCATTTTGCTTACAAGGACTTTGGTGCTTGGCCTGACCTTCCTGTCTGTGGTGTGATATGGTCTATTGGAATGATACTTTCCACCCCCAACAAACGATCATAGCATACTAACATAACCTCTTTATGCTAACAAAAAAAAAAACAATTCAGTTATGGTTATTTAACTTAACAAAAACAAGCAGACAAATATAGATCTTACCAGGATGGCATGGCCATATTCATGTTCAAGGTAACTGGCATTATTGGCCTAGAATATTGAGAAACAGAAAATTAGGCACATTCAATAATCATGTAAGAATCTAGTGGAAGCAGAGTGATGACACTGGAATGAAATAAATAGGCTTCATATTTAGTGTTGTTTCTTTAATCCATTTTTGCGACTCTTAAAAGGTCCTTTTTATTGGGTTTGGTTGCCTCCTTTAATGTTAGCATTATCTATTTTACTTGGATAACCCATTTTATTCTGCAGCAAATACATCACATTTGTTATAAAAAAAATACACTAATCCACAACTGGTCTCATCAACATACAACAAAGATTGTGAAATGTTACTACTGGTATCATCAGTGAGAAATATTAACATCACGTGGATTCTTGAAGAAAAACAGGAACAGCACTTATACCTGAAAAACGAGATACTTACGCATGAGGGCAAATATATTTAACATGGGGGGTCCTGATGCCTGCAAAGGCTTCTGCCCAGCTGTGTCTGTGTAGGAAAATCAGTAAAGAAAAATATATTTCTGGTTATATTTCGTAAAAGCAGACTGGTCATCCTGATGCAATTTCAAATAAACTGGTTCCAAAAAGACAGCCTACTTTTTACCAGTACTTCCACCTCCTCATACATTTCTGGGTAAACTGATAATCGATCAGGCAGACTTTGCAAACCTCAGTTTGGTTTGATGCCAGTGTTGGCTTTCCTATCCATGTGCAGTGTTCAGCTCTTGCCAGATGAGTCCTCTTTATAATAACATCACTTTATTAACCCTTTACAATTTCTTGCATTAGGAATAATCTTTTCACATACCCCAGCTTGCTCTCCATGAGACACACGGACTCACAGACAGGGAGAGAGCCTGGGGTCAGAGCGCAGGGTCAGCCATTGTACGGCACCCCTGGAGCAGTTGGGGTTAAGGGCCTTGCTCAGGAGCCCAACGGAGTAGGATTCCTCTGCCGGCTGCAGGATTTGAACCGGCAACCTTCCAGCCACAGGCTCAGATCCTTAGTCACAGAGCCACCGCTCCGCCAATTTACAATTACTGGGCTGAAATTCAAACAATGTTTGAAAAATCCCCATCTCACTATTATTTTCCCTAAAATAGAAATGGGTGAGTTGAGATTGACTGAAAAATTTGATATACAAATTCTGCCCTGTCTAGATGTTATATTATATGAATCAGAACTACTGTGAAAAACAATGACATTTACAAAATGATACATACCCAGTGTCCCCCAATCCATGGAGGAATATTACCTATATGGAAATAAAGAATAACAATTTAATATGGTTTTATGTTTTGTTTTACTTTATCCTGTGTCACATAGATCATACCAGTCCCTACTCCGTGTTTCCCCATTTTGTCTCTATAGTTTAGGTTTCTGCTACCTGTATGTGAATTTCGTCTACATTAAACGTTGCCTGTCAGCTGTTTGCCAAGTTGGGAATTCTCTCATAATCTTTTTTAAATTAAATAAAACAATCCACCTTACCCACAGCACTGCAAGCTCGGTACAAGAATTCAACTCAAACACCAAACCTCCTTTCAAATCTGCAGACCTAGTTGCACAAAATCAGGGACAGTTTCCCTGAATTGAAAAGCACAAACAAGCCTGTACTGTACTCCGTTCCATTCATTTATTAGATCACACCACGAGGCGGCCGAAGCACCCACGTCTGACAAACTCAATGCCAGATATTAACTCATTCAGACCACTGAAAAATCCCAGCGTTTTTCTTGGATCTCGGGAGGAGGCGGTCTGAATCAATAAACGAATCTGACTTCATTCCAAAGGTCGAACTAACCGGTCTCCTTATTAACATAGCACTGCATGCAATTAATACATGTATACCAATACCCCCCGATAAGTAATGCATACCGCACAACTTACCGCTGCCGTCGCTTTCCGGGCGGGGGGTACAATGGCTGGAAGCGGCGCTGACATATTATTACCGCACATACAACGGACAGGCAACTGGCATCCAACAAGAAAATAAATATTCAGTATAAAACTGCTGGACGTACAAACACAGATAATCAGGGATTACGCCTTTGCAACGTAGGGAGCTCTTCCCCCCACCACCTTGGTCTGCTGGCGATTCTTAAAAATACGTGTTCCAGTTTGTTGCTTTATAATGTCAGGTTAACCTATACAGCTGATTCGCCCAAGTATTAAGCAATTGTGTCGTCTGTCCTTGTAGTGTATTGTGAAGTTTGAAGAGGATGAGGTAAACAACCTATTTCATTCGGTGTTTCTCGCACTGGCACACGTTTAGGAAATCCCGCCTCTGCTCCTTTCTGATTGATGAGCAGGTTTTCCTTGGCAGAAAAGATCGCCTATTGTTGGTTCGCGTAATTGTCAGCCAAACCCCATTCTGTTTCAAGGCTGCATGAAATTACTGGGCTGGCAAGACTTATAGGGGACCTTGAGTGATAATCAGGACGTCGCGACGATAGGGTCAGCGATTTAATGTACTAGTGCTTCCCATTGCATGTCTGTATTGATTGTATGACGACAGCATTATTAACACGATACCTTTCTGATAACTGCACCCCTGACCCATGCTGCGGCAGTGCGCAACAAAAGGTTCGTTTTCTGCAATCAGAGGAGCGGCTCCAGAAGAAAAAACACAATGTGGAGCGGATGGCTAATCTGATATATTCTGTATTTCAAACTGATGTGTCATTACTCAGATCACATTTGTTTTTACTATAGCAAGTAAGGGCACACGTTGTATCCGACACTAGAGTACTCGATCAGAAGGAAATTGTACATTTCAGTAAACGCTGTGGAAATTGTGACCTTAAATAATCAAACTGAACACAAATTAAATATACTAAACGCAGTGCAAATTAACCATATTAAAAAAAATATTGGACCTTCCATCTCAGCGATGATAACATTTCGATCAGGTCAGGTGGTATGATACGAGAAACAAAAAAAAACACAAAACTGGATTTGCCCTTCCTTCACCCGCAGTTATCTACTAATTTCCTTCCTGGACTCATCTCATCTCACATGGCCGCCGTACACTAAACCAGTGTCGCGCTTATATCACTTCCTGTTTTTACTTTAGCCGTAAAGCAATTTATCAGGCTACTCCACGACGTCGGCTAAACCTTGCCCTTGGACGTTTTCAAAGATGTCTGTCCCCAGGAAACCAGGTGGAAAGGCACTGGATCTTCTTCGAAATTTGCCAAGGATCTCTCTCGCGAATCTTAGACCGAACCCGGGAGCCAAGAAGCTTGTGAGTGCGGACCTGAGTGACCTGTACTGGTTGTAAAGTAGAAAAGACTGTAAAATCAGAACGGATCCGTTCATGCAGGTTTTTGCATCAAAAACGCAAAAATGAATTAATCATTTCTTAAACGCACTTTCTGCATGCATAGTACACGATTGTGAATGCAAAATGTCAGAAAAGCGAAAGTAAATCTAAATTCCTACTCTTAACATTGCACGAATGAAAAATGTCTGGTGTGGAGTAATATTTGCACGTGCAGTTAATTGTATACTAAGTCTTGCGTGTTTTAATGACCCCAAAATGGGCAGGTGTTTTTACTTTAACGGTGTTTGTTGTAATCCATTTTTATATGTAATAGATGCAATAGTTCATATTTATAGTCACCGGCACGTCTGTGTGGGCACGATGCCAATAATACAATTTACATAAACGCAACATGAATAAAGTTTAGATTTGGATTAATTGCTTTTGACGGCTGTTGCATTAGGCAGTCGAGAAAAAAATGTAGAAGACTTTTAATTCATGTTAGACGGAAGAGTAGCTTTCATTTTCAGAATGCAGTATAAAGCAGTAGAGGCACCGTGGCACAGTTGTCTGTATTTGAAGTGCTATCTGTGTCGAGTTTGTGTGTTCTCTCTGTGTTCATAGGGTATCTTAAGGTGGTCATGTTTCCTGTCACAGTCTTAGTAGGTTAATTGACTTATGGGAAATTTGGCCCAGGTGTGAGAGTGTGCGTGTTTGTGTGCCCTGTGAGGGACTGGCATCCCATCCAGGGTGTATCTTGCCCTATGCCCATTGCTGGCTGGAACAGGCGCCAGCTCCACCACAGCCTTGGATTGGAAAAAGTGCTTAGACAGTGGATTGTGACGGGGCTCCACCTGTTGGTGAATCAATTCCTCGCGAGTCCGGTGTCCGGTTTTTGTTCTGTCCTAGGTCTCAGTTGCGTTGTTGATGTACTGTACTATTTAGGTAGCCGGCTAATTGTAATACTTGTCATCAGGATGTGAGGTGTTTTTATAATGAACTGCTTTTAAGTGAAGTGAATTAAGTCAATTGAATGCTTTGAGTAATAATAAAAAGTACCTTAAGAAAAATCATTTAGATATATAAGAAAAGTATTAGGTTAAAGGTTCAATTAACTCCCCGGGTTTGAAGGAACGGTCTGTATTTCTGACAGCACAGATTTCCATCTGCACTTTATTTTTAAAGATTTGTTTTGCCAAAATGTGAACGAATGGTTTTCTTCCAATCAGGAGAAGAGGCGAGGCCGGGGAGCCCATGGGGGAAGCAAGAGTGGCCGTGGGCACAAAGGAGAAAGGCAGAGGGGCAATCGCCCTCGGCTGGGTTTCGAGGGAGGACAGACACCCTTTTACCTCCTTATCCCCAAATACGGCTACAATGAGGGGCACAGGTAAGTTTCCATCACCCCTCTTTCGCAGTCGGAGCCTTTGCAGGCGAGTGATGTCCCGTTTTTATTCTTACAGATATCAAGTATTTTTTGCTCATTTCAAATTAAGATCATATACAACTTCTTGCATTAGGAATTTGTCTTTTCACATACCCCAGCTTGCTCTCCACACATAGGCACACAGACAGGGAGAAGGAGAATCTTTGGGTCCAGTCGCGGGGTCAGCCATTTATATGGCACCCCTGGAGCAGTTGGGGTTAAGGGCTTTGCTCAAGGGCCCAACGGAGTAGGATTCCTCTGCCGGCTGCGGTTTTTGAACCGGCAACCTTCCAGCCACAGTTGCAGATCCTTAGTCACAGTGCCACTGCTCCGCCCAAATTCTTATGCCTCTTTTACGTTCCAGTTTGTTTTCTTGTGTTTGTTTTCTCCTTGGCTGTTTTTACTCACTATCATTTCTGTTGTTGCTTTTTTGCTTTTTTTTTTAAGTGACTGTCAGACAAAGAACTTTCTTCCTCACGGGGGGGGCTTCCTCGTTTTAGGACCACTATACTAACAGTGATGAAGTTGGAAGGTTTCTATGTCCTTGGTGTTTTTGGTTTTCAATAGTAATTCTGAACAGATTGTTCAGCGATATCCATATAAGAAGGATCGAATCATGCATATTATGAGTCATTCTGCAAGTGGACAACACTAAAAAGATATAAAGATAGTTGCTAAAAATGTTTTTACTTTATAGTGAGACATACTTTTTTGTTAAGGCTAAGTAAATATCACTATTGACAATTAAATATAATAGCAAATCTGTGGTGCAAATAGTAACTGTGAAAAGGTTGATTAGATTCAAGATTGTATTGGTGCTTCAAACAAAAAAAGACAAACTACAGCTGTGAATGTGTCTTCAATTTTGTATAATTTCTAGGGGGACTTCAGAATAATCACTCTTTGCACTAATTGGGGTGTATTGACCCTTGGAAATCAAGGGTAAAAAAGCAGGGGAGAAGCTTTATTGTTGGTTTACGGGACAATCAGCATTGTATTTCTTGCTTTGCATGTCTCCTTGCTGTCAGTTTCAAGGAGTTACTCGACACTGGTTTTCTTGATGTGGCTAGGTTAACAGTTATGTAACCCATATGCTTTTTTTAAGAATTTAGAATTTAAGGGTGATTGGAACACAATGCTGTATTTGTTTCACCCAGTCGCCGGCCTCAGTACCAGCCCTTAAGTCTGAATAGACTCCAGTACCTGATAGATCTGGGCAGAGTTGACCCCAGAGAGCCCATAGACCTCACACAGTTAGTGAATGCCAGAGGAGTGACAGTGCAGCCACTAAAGAAGGACTATGGCGTTCAGCTAGTGGAAGAGGTAAGAAAAAATGTCTTGTTGAATTTTGGTTCGATCCACCGTACACAGTTATCCACAAAAGATCCTTGGAAGCATAAAACAAAATCCAAATGTAGCATGAACCTTGAATTCTGTTTCAGTATGAGTGCTCATTAAAATACCAGTTAGTGGATCTACAGTGCCAAGCAAAAGTATTCAAACCCAGTCTGCACAGTTTTCACATCTTGTTGTTTAAACATTTGAAGTCCTGACACTTTGAAAGTAGCCATTAATATTTATTATAGACACAGCCTACTTTACAGACCTAAAGGAAAGAACTAAATAAAAATTGAATGAAAGAAAAAGGATATGTCATGAATTATGCATACATTTTCAAACTCTTTGCTATGTCAAATAAATTACGTGCACAAAATTACTTTATTTATCAACAAGGGTGTCTGGCCTCTATGTGTGCACATAAATTGGTAGATTGTTATAGACTTGTGACTATAATTACTGTCAGATGAATTTCCACCAGATGTTGAGATTGTGGATCTTGGTACTTATGCAAGCATCATATTTGTTTTGAAGTCATTTACTGTGTTTTAGATTGAGCATTCTTGTTTTGAATAAAATATTAAGTTCTAAACTGATGCCTAAAATTAATTTAAATTTCACATAGTGGGACAACATAAGAAGTGTCTGAATACTTTTGTATGCCTTTTCATCACAAAAGGATTGAGGCTGTGTTCAGTTGTGTATGCTGAATCTGCTGGAAATAGTGTAGTTTTGACACTCTGGGTTGATCAAAGAAACAAGTTAAATGAAAGTCTAAACAAGCAAAACGAACATTTTAGAAAATGAGTCAGGAAATTTAAGAATTAACAATAGAGTGTCCCTTTAGAACCAGGGATGTAAACCATTTTAACTATTGTGAATTTCAGTTTATTCACTAGGTGGCAGCAGTTCTTCAGGTTACTCTGTTATTAAAGACATTTAGCATTTCAATATCTTGAACTAAAATTTGATCTTGTACCAATTTGAAAGCAAATCCTGCCATGTTATGTGTTTTATCTGTTAGGGTGCTGACATTTTTTCAGCTAAAGTGAACATTGAAGTTCAGATGGCTTCTGAACTTGCAATAGCTGCCATAGAAAAAAATGGTGGGATTATTACAACAAGCTTCTATGACCCCAGAAGTTTAAGTAAGTGTTTCCTTTTTGTTTGCTGTTTTTGTGAGTACTACAAGATGAGCTGACCTCATTGTAATAAATTGTAACCAAGCAGAATATTTAAGGCTATATATGTATCCGACCCAATTGTTTATTAAAAATGTTAATTTAGTGTACCATAAAATAGTTTTGCAAAAACTCACTGGTATATTACATTCAGAAATGTGTTTTAAGTGATTATGTTTTAGAAAGTGTACTGTTTTACATTTAAAAAATGAGATATTGTGTAATTCAGTTCTTCTGAATGAAAATCCACATTCAGTGATTCAAGTTTTAGCTTTGGGTCACCATTCCAATTGAATCCTGGCCTTTGTCTATGAACCCATCTTGAAGTCATTTATTAGTTTCCACTTTTGAAGTTTCAGATTGGAAGAACCGTAACAGACCTTGAGAAATGACTGTGTTTCGTAGCCAGACTCCAGGTTGCGTGCTTTGTAAAATTCAAAGCATATCCCCGTTTTGCATAGCAAGCACAGCTTGAACCCTCAAAGGTCTGCATATAAATTGAATGATCGTCTTTTCTTCTCAGCTGTCCTCTGTAGACCTGTTCCATTCTTCATGACTGGGCAACCCATTCCAAAGCGTATGCTTCCAGGAGAAGATTTAGTCTCATATTATACGGATGCCACAAACCGAGGCTACCTGGCTGACCCAGCCCAGATTCAGCAAGCCAGGCTTGAACTTGCCAGGAAATATGGGTATGTTTTACCTGACATTACCAAGGATGAGCTGTACCAGATGCTTACAATGCGGAAGGACCCTCGGCAGATTTTCTTTGGCCTCGCCCCAGGTTGGGTCGTCAACATGGTGGAAAAGAAGATTCTGAAGCCCACGGATGAAAGACTGCTGAGTTATTATAGTTCATGAATCTGAAAAAAGAAAACGTTCTATATTGGGTAAAATGTGCTGTGAAATTTTTAGGGGATGATTGTTGATGATTATTTGTGTGGTGTCAGCCTGCACAGAACATTGCAGCTTTGGACTTAACGTACTGCAAAACGATAGGGATGAATGTAGACCTAGGCCAAGGAAATGCACAGTCTAGGCTGTTTTATTTCGCTTCTTGTCTGTTTGTAGTGAAAAGAGTCGCGTTCTGTATTGAACGATTTTACAGGTGTTACTACTTGATATAATCAGATGACTTTAATGTTGCGCAAAGTGTTATTTTGTGATAAAGAATGTTTTGAGTAAAATGTTCTTTTAAAAACAGGATATCTTGGTGTGCTGCCTTATTTGACGCACACTGTAATAAACAGAAGTTCTTGGATACAGTCACAAAGCAACGGGGTAAACAGGAGATAAAGAGCGTGTCCTTAAATAATTGACTGGGCCAGGAACTTGAACAACAAGGGGCTTATTGATATGATACAAATTGTGTTACTCATTTCCATGGTGTGCTTTTCAGCTGTTGATGAAAGTGCTGTAGTGCAATTAGAAGAGAACCCAGGCTGTTCACTTAAAAAGAGAAAAGGGCACTTGGATGGAAGAAACATTGTGGTTTACAGGTGAAAGGGAAGCGAGGCAAACAAGATAGCTGCATGAATGAAAACAGGAAACAGATGCCAGCTGATGTGCATTACATGCTAAACTGTACAGCTAGGCTGATGTAGGGAATGCAAAATTAGTCAGGAGCAGCTGTATCCTGGCTAGGATTTACAACGAAACACATCCCCCTCCTCACGAGCGCAGACAGGCACACATACACAAACTGTTCTTCCAGCATGATACAAACCCAGATGGAATGTCAGGTGCTTTCCTTGGAATACAGTTAAAAACTGAACAAATATTTGAAAAATTCTTTGATTCTCGGCGCAGTGTGCGGAAAGGACTTCCCTGATGCTTTCAACCAGGATGAACTGACCTGAAGAACTGCTAACATTTCACTGGAGACCTATCAAACAGCATTACAGCACATTCCATACATACCAGACTGAAAGCTGCATGATTAACTGCTGTCTGTTTAAACATGATTTATTGCCAGCACCATTCAAAATTCCACAATTATGAAAGGAATTCTCCTATTTACAAGGTTTTGCTCCTCTAGGACACCTCTTGCGTGAATCATTACCATCATCAAGAGTGTTGTATCCTCGCCCATAAAACTTGTAAGACATTGTCCTCATAGTTAATTTTGAGCCAGATTTTTTTTTTGTGAAACAATTAAGGTTTCCAGTCCAACATGTTCATAGGATGTCTAATCAAACCATTGTGATAGTGAGTGTGCTACTGCAGACCCTTATAAAACCTCAAATGTAAGGCTTCTCAGAGGCTAATCCTGGTAACATTAAAATCTTTTCACATTGTTAAATAATACAGAATAACTTTCCAATGATCAGTAAAACTGCTGTTCAAAGTTGTCTACTTTTGGTAAACCTGAATACATATACACAAAACAATAATCTAAATGTTGAAGATAATTTTATACTGACTGCTTGTTAGCTTGTGTGTAAATACAACCTTTACCAAGTATGTTATACTAATGAACCGATTGATTAAATATCTCTTCCCACCTGTAAAATGAGTAGCTTCTATTACCTACGTTTTTCTACGTTCCCCTTTCTAGCGAATCTAATGTAGTTTGTGTGATTTTCATGTTTTCATGTATTTTGACGTAATGTGTATTTTTAGCAGTAAAAATGCACTTCAGTGGAATTTCCACTGTGTAATGAGTGTAATTCTAGGTCAGCAATATATTTTCTATAAAGTGATGACTAAGCGTGTACATTGATACAAGTTAAATGAGGCCTGTGCATTATTCAATTTTAATGTGACATCCCTTGTTTTGGTCACCCTATAGATGGGCACTACATTAGCAACTCTTCGGTCCCAAATACAGACACAGCTCTCTGCATGAATGTCTAATACACTTAGACATTGTTAAGACAAAAAGCGAGTCTTTGTTAACAATTAGAGGAAAACAAGCAGCATGAATAGCTGGTGTTCATAAATACCATTAATTAAGAAATGAAACATAGAACTTTAGAAAACAAGGTACAGATTATTACTTTAATTCACTTCTTCCTGTCAGCTGCAATAGAATGAATCATCTACAGAAATGCCACTGTTTGATGACATTACTGTTGTTACTCTTTTCATTCAAAAGCAAATCTAAGTAATAGCTGCAAAACAACCCCACAAAACCCTTTTAACCAGTGTTTGAGAAAAGGAAAATAAATCTCCTGATACCTGGTACAGTTTTGTGTGTTTGGAAGCATTTAATATGTAAATATTTTGTGGGGCAATATCAGTTTAGAAAAAGAGTGTGAAGTAGAAAATTATTATTTTTTTTTAATTGAAAGAGACTTGTTTCATAAATCAAGGCACATATACAGTACAGGATTTGTTTGGTACCCACAAGGATCTTGCAATAACAGGAAAGGTACTTGTCAGGTAGTGCAGGAGGAAGTTATCAATGTCTACCATACATTCTCTTTTAAGTGGTAACTGATGGAAAAAAACCACTTCCTCAGCCATATGAATGAACATCATGACAGATTTACTGTTCTTGCATTTATGAGCAGTGGAATAAAACCATTAGGGAGTTATTTGTTGAATGCGATTTGATTAAATAAAGAAGGTAAATAAATCTAGTATGCTGTTAATTTCTTCCTTTGTAAACACCTGAGTGAAATTTAGACATTGTTTAATATACCATAAATTTACATTTCCCATTCTTATCCTGTGTACATTTGTATTTAAAAAACAAAGTTTTCACTTGTGCTTACAGTTCATTATTGAACTGGATCCTGTTATTTTTAATCATTTTATATGGTGTTTTTTGGAATTACTCTTGGGAACCATATCTCAAAAAAACATTACAATATAAAAGATCTTGCGTGAGTTAAAAAATGAGAAAACCTTAAAAAGTCACCATGTACATTTTTTAGTACTATAACAGCTTAAGGGGATTTCAAAATTGAAGTAATTAAAAATGTGCTTATAGAGAATAAAAAGAAATGACATGTATTTGCATCAAATGTATTTTATGTAAATGTTTAATGAGGAAGAAATTGATTTAACATTTATGAAAGACCCCCCTCAGTATTAATCACAACAGAAGTTGAAGTATCACAAGGGCTAGGAGTATATACAACAAATACCTACATTTAAAGTTCCTTTTCTTTGTGCTAACTAGAGTACACTTTGGAGAACTGCAAATTGAGCAACAGAGAGTCTCAAGTCTTACAACTA